>NC_141896.1:12995238-13206889 GCF_030686135.1 Camelina sativa | reverse complement strand
CAAGAATGTCTTCTTAAAAACTATGAAATTCTTCCTAAATTTTTAAAAATGTGTTTTTAAATATCTTCATATGTGTTTTACCCTATTGTATCACATATTACTCCATTAGTGATATATTATGATTTGATATTGTGTACATATTGGTGTTTTATAATAAATATAGCAAATATGAATATCCAGCATGATATTATAGGAAGACTTTCCTAAACGTCAATGACTCCTTCCTAAATTTCAAGTAGTTCTTCCTAAATTATACTTAGGCTTCCTATCTTATGTTTTGCCTAAATGTAAGACAATGTAATTTAACATAATCCCTAAGCTCATGTGTTCAAAACATGGTTGGTGTGAATTCACGTTTATGAATATTATGTAATCTTTTTTGAATGTCTTGAATCTAAAAAATGTGTTTAAAATCTTTTCATTTTTATGTTTGCCTCAATGTATCGCAAATTTTCTCATCAATGTGGGGTAATGATTTGTTTTTGTGCACATCGTGAATACTATGATAGAAGCCTAGGTGTAGGCTGTAAGAGCACTATACATTATTTTCATGAAGACCTTCCTAAATCGCAAAGAGTCATTCCTGAATATCATACACTGTATTGCTGCAACAACTATTGCAGATCCTCCTGATGAACCTCCCAATATGACGCACACAGTTTTAGCAAATGTTCATAAAAATTTACAAGCAAATGAAATCTGTCAATGATAAGAGTATATACGTATTCCTAATCATGAACCAAGTTTATCAATCCATCTCAACCGAGTTTCTTCGGTGGTGAATCGGATCTATAGCATTGAGAATGAGATAAGCCATAATCTTCTTCAATTGAATCATCATGCTATTCTCTGCTCTCACCACCACCACCACTTCCGTCAGCCTTTCACTGGACCTACGCCGTCGATCCCACATGTTTCTCCTTACTCTCATTGATTCCAGTGTTCATCGTCGCGAGATCCATCGCTACTTCAGTACTTCGACTCTACCTGGAATTAGAGACTCGCAATAATATTCTTATTGGAGACTCATCAGATTGATTCGGCGTGGAGGTGAAACGCCGGAGTTGATATGTGGATGATTCCGATGGAGATGAAGCGTATGAAGAGAAAGGAGAAGCTATTTTGTGAAAAAAAAAACATTTGATTTTGTATATATAATTTTGTGCTAATTTTGGAACATTTAAGAATATGTGCTAGTTTTGGACTAAAAACTTAAATGAGTGCTATTTTTGAGAATCTCCCAAAAAAAATAATAATCAAAAAAGCTTAGGGTCGTACGAAATTGGCAAAATCTCCGACGAGGAAAGAGCATGTGTTTGGAGCTTGTGTTTTCACAACGAAAGCTAGATTTGGAAGGAAGAACCGATAGATTTCGATTTGACTGTGGTGTTGATGAAGACGACGAGCTCAATTTTTTGCATACAACAAATCCACCGCCACCGTCGTTTCAGTCCTGCAAATTCCCACGGCCACAAATACGGACTCAGCGACAGCGAGCTTCAGTGAGAGAATCTTGTTCGCTATTCTCGAATCTGTTAATCAAGGTAAGAATTGAAGTAAGGATTGAGTTTTTGGAATTTTCATTGTCAGATGTTGAAATTGTTCTTTGTAAATTCTGACTTGTTGTTGTGTGTAGGGATGTTAAAAGTGCAAATGAGGAACATGAGAGAGAGTTACCAATGATGAATGGGATCAAATATAAAATATCAAATCAATTGGAGTTTTGGACTCTGGAATTTGTTTATAAGCTCTCTTTAGTCTTGCTTCTCGTTTCAAATCATTGCAAGTCAGTTAACTAACAAAAAACACCACTCTTTAAACTTTTTTTTTATGTTATTGTAATGTTTGAGTGAGCTTTTTGTTTGTCAAAAATAGATGATGTGTAGAACACATTTTTCAGAAATGGGGAAAGAGAAGCATAAGAAACTGATGAATCAAGGCTTTGAAGCTTCTATAAGTATGTTATAGTGAAGCTTGTAAGGAGATGGAGATTAGAAGGACTGATTTGAACTGGTAGGTATCTAGATTGCTATGATTTTTGAATTATTTGCTAATGGCATAGATCAACTTGGTAGTGTTTCTTGTGGTATTAAGGTTAATCAATCTGGTAGTGTTGCAGAACTAGTTTAAATGTGGGGTGATATATAAGATATCTCTTGAAGTAATGTTAAAACAAAAAATTGAATTCATGGACTGATCATGTTGTTGAATAAGGTTTTCAGCTCTAACTCAAGTGATTGATGATATACATGATGACAAATATTTCAAGAACAAAGCAGAGAGTTGATGATGAAGATGGGAAAATGGGCACTTGAGTGGAAGTTTGAGTTCGTCATTATGGAAAGCCTTCCTAAAATTCAAGAACACCTTCCTAAAAGCTACGGAATCCTTCCAAATTTTTTTAAAAATGTGTTTTTAAATCTCTTTATATGTTTTTGCTTTATTGTTTCACATATTACTTCATTAGTGATGTATAATAATTTGATTATGTGCACATATTGATGTTTTACAATAAACGTAGCAAACTGAAATATTTAACATGATGTTTTAGGAAGATCTTCCTGAACGTCAATGACTTCTTCCTAAATTTCAAGGAGTTCTTCCTAAACGTCAATGACTCCTTCCTAATGCTCTTTTTTTCTTTTCATGACGGTCTTCCTGAAATTAAAGAAATCATCTTCTTATAATTATAAGAGAAGTACAAATTGGAGAATGTCCAAAATTCATAATCTAATTACTCAAATTGCCATTGAATTATTAAGAAAGGAGACACTTTCTTGAAATCAAGAAGGACAAAAATGACTTAAAAAACTAAAGATTTGATTTTAGCTGTAGGGTCCGCGTGTTTATCCGATTACACACCGGATAATCTGACAACCTATCCTGCTGCATGGATATTGATTTAAAATTGGGCCTTACTATTGTAAAATATTTTGTATGCATGTTGGGCCTTGCATATAGGATAAATCCTGCAAAACAGACAAAAATGTAATAGTTGTTTGTTTGTTACTAATCGAGGAATATAGCCTAAAAATATCCATAATTGAACGTAGGCCTAGGCATTTTAACCGAATCCGAAACCCGAACCCGAACCCGACCCGAAATAGGCAGTTCGGTTCAGATTCGGATAGTACTAAATACCCCATCGGATTTAGTTTCTTTGAAATTCGGATATCCAATCGGGTTCGGGTAATATCCGAACCCGATCGGATATCCGAATTAACTCGAAATAAATAAAAAATGCATCTAAGTGGATTTGAACCCAATACCTTAGGCATTTACTAGTGCATCATAAACCATTCTGCCACCTTAGTTTTATGTCAAAGTATGAAAACGTTAATTATTTATATATATATATATATATATATATATCTAATTATGTATTCTAAAATTGATTTATTTTTTTTTCTCAATCAACAGAACCTATAATCGTTTTTTTACTACCCAGATCAATTTTACTAGAAACACTAGGTTCGAACCCGCGGTATACCGCGGGTCAAATGTTTTCTAATTTATGAGTTATAATCTTTTATGTTTATTACTAAGTAAATTTTAGTTTGCAATTATTTAATCTCTATTAGGTTTGAATCCGCAGTATCGAGAGACTATTTTTCCTATATATTGTGTTTTTAATATATTGTGGGTTTGCTGTATTTTCGATTGTTAGTTATTTAGGGTAAGAGTTATTGTATTATACATCGAATTTAAGTGTAAGTTTTAGTGTTTTACTATTTATCAAAGTGAATTAGTAGGTTTATGTTTTTCTTGGGGTCATATATTGATATTGGTGTAGTGTTGTTATTTAATATTAGTATTGTGAATTGGAATATATATTTTTTAGAGTTTGTGTGTTGTTAAAATGACTATTGTTTTCATATTATTACTTTCTAATGTCTTGTGACAGTTTTTCTATTGTTTGAGTTAGATAATTTTTATTTTTTAATAAAAATGGTCAATTACATATTATAATTTTTTTTATTGTTTGATATTTTACAAATTTCTCAGTGGTATACCACGAAGCAATTTTTTCATCTTTTACTTATATATATATATATATATATATATATATCAAGTTTCTTTGAGTTTTAATATAAATGTTATAATATTATATATTCTTACAGTAATTAATGGTATGTGTTATTGGATATATGGATATATGAAAAAGTGTAAAAAATCACTGGACGAAATGATTTACCCATGTTGTAGCACCATGTGAAATTATTTTATAAGTGATATGAATGTCGGTCCAAACCCGTCCTACCATATAGTTCCGTCCAATGATATTTATACTCTATAAGTTTTGAATGTTTATAATATTTTAAGTTTTAAATTATCACTTTTTGGACCCGTGTTACAACACAAAACAATATCGTTTTTTGTTATGTTTTACATAATTTATAACTTAAAATTAGAATTTTTAAAACTTATTATTGGATAATTTGTAAATTTTTAAATTTGTTTCGTATTGTAGAATTATATACGGTGGGTTAGTTTATATATCTTTTATGTATATACAACTTAAAAATACTTTTGTTTGGAAAAAAATTCAAGTAAAATTACCTGTTAAAAAGTAAAAAGGTGTGTATAATATTTTTTTGGGTTAGTATAAAAAATATGGATATAATTTGTAAGTTAATTAATTCTAATCTATTATTACAAATCTGTGTGATATATGAAATAAAGACAATAATACAAATACACAAAAAAAAACCCACTAATCACTCGGGCCTTAACTAATAAAATGGACCATAGACCTTCTTTCTTCTCTCTTCTTCTTCTTTCTTCCACGACAAAGACGTTTTCTTCTTTTATTTTTTCTTTTTACAATTCTTCAAACTTTCCCATCTTCTCACACCTCTTTTCTAATTTTTCTTGCATCTTCCTAGTGATTTCCGATGAAATTACTCAACGACCTTACCACACAGCCGCCATGTATGGGTATCCTTGTCGAGATTTTTAATCGGAATTGTATGCTGCTGAAATCGTGGGTTCGTAGTCAATTTGTTGATTGATATGTAGTGGTGTTCTCGAAAGAGTTTATCGGCGGATAGTGGATCAAACTTCGAAATTTTCGATTGATTCTCGAATAGCTAAGCTATTCTTATAGTCATCGCGTTGCCGTAAGTTCTTTGTCTTCTTCTTCTCTTTTTAATATGTCTTTCTTGGACAGCCAATTGTTATAAGAGTTAACCTATTGATTATGTACTCAATTTTGTTAAGAATTCAACAACTTAATTGGTTGGCCAAGAAAAATTCTTACAGGATTGTTAATAGAAGAAAATACAGACAAGGTTTGGGTTGTTTAGTGAATTTAGATTTGACAATTTCATATATATATATATATACAATTGTTTTGTTTCGTAGGTGCCACTTTATGATCCAAAAAAAAAAAGGAAGAAGCTAAGATATTAGCAATCAATCTCGATAAAGTTTAGAAACAAACTCATATATATATAGTTCTGTATCTGTCGATGAAATCGCTCACATAATGATTGAAGTTTGCTTGGTAATAATATATGATTTCTCCTTTTCAACACTCACTTTGTAAATGGAGTCACCTGGCATTTTTTTTTAAAAGGGCATGTTTAATACGACATATAGAAGGGCTTCATATAACACAGTATTATCATAGTAGAAGTATAAGAAAACGAACCATTGGAGATGTCAAAATTAATTTGTTTGCTTGTGCTTTGGAATAGTCGGGTCGAGCTTGGTGATTTTGGGTGAGGTGAATGATAGCCCTTATGGGTACCGAGGTTTGTTCATTAGAACAGCTTCTTTCTTTGAAAGATGACTTGGCTGCTTCTGGACATCACTGAGTGATTTTGGCTTCACGTCTCTCGGAGGTAAGCGTAAGATGCAACCATTGGTTTCTTGTTCTAATGACTTGTATGCTTGAGAAATGTTTTTTTTGCTTGATGAGTGATGAATGTGTTTAATGTTGGATTATTTATAGTGGTCTAGTAGTTTAGGGTATCGTATAGGATCCGTTATTGATTGAGTGGTTGATGATTGCGAGATTATTGGTTCTGTTTAGGATTAAATTATGATTGTGATTGAATTTGAAATCAATGTTGATTGATAGTCAGGCAAATGGAGATAATGCAGAGAGATTTGAGGGCGGGATTGATACAGTAAATATTGTGTTTATAGTTTCCATAGTTTATCCTTTGGAATATTCTTGAGATTGATTGTCGATAGTGTCAAGTATGGGCTGATGGACAATCTTCTTATAATTAAATAGGAATGCTAATATGGCCTTTTTCGTGTGAGGCCCAAAAGAGATGGAACCGGGTTTGCTGGAAAAAGACGCGGATCCTACGTTAAATGGGTCGGGGTTTTTGTATTTTAAATTTTTGGACACATTTACCCTGCTCAATTAATCGATTCATTGTCCTTTTATATGTATTCAGTGGCAATTGCTGTAAATACAGTGAGGATTTCGGACATTTTTAAAAACGTACTCTTCTTTTAATTATAAGAAGATGATAAGCAGATCTACAAAAAAAAAAAGGATAGTTTGTGGAGTTTGAAGAGTAAGTGAGGTTGGTAGATAAATATGAATCAATTTGCTATAGATATTAGATTTGGTAGGGAATTTGAAGGATTTAATTTTTGAAGTATTGGTCATGGATAAACAAATCTAGGGTTTTTGGCTGAAAAAGAGAGACGAAGAAGAAAGAGACAAGAAGAGGAAGATAGAAAGTTTTTTTTTTCTTTCACGACAGAAAAAAAAGATTTTTTTTTTAATGACTTCGGGTAATCCGAAATTACCCGAACCCGAAGACACCCGATCCGAACCCGACCCGATATTAGAAAATACCCGATCGGGTTTTATATCTCTACATCCGAAAATCCGAAAATCCGAAGATCCGAACCCGAATCCGATCAGATACCCGAATGCCCAGGCCTAATTGAACGGTAATAATGGCATATGTTTAAATGTTAATATCTGCCTAAATCACACAATGCAAATCACTGAAATTTTGACTAATAATTCTCCAGTCACCTTATAATTAGCATACAATTACCATATTTGCCACACAATACACTTACCAAAAAAACAAAAATAAACATCGAACATAGCTAAATCGATACCAAAAAATCAATGCTAATTATGCGTATCAAAGATTTTTGTGCTTGCACAAGAAATCTATCATTTATTGCTTCTAACCTAAACGCTAATATATGAATCACCTATAAACATCATCATGAAACGCATAGACCCAATCATAACACATTCACCAATTTTCAAATACAAGCTTTGAAACACATACCTCGCAATGACTGCATCCTACGAGATGTGAAGCCTTTCAAGACTTCATAGAAAGTGCAATTCAGGGTTCTTCATACCTGGGAGACATATACACCAATGTTTGGTGAAACAGTTGACATGATACTCGATGATGCCAAGGTAAACATAAAGATCTTATATTGTTGTATACATACTGTAACAACCCGTCCCGTGGACCCCACTAGCCTCACTGCTAGCACGCTAGCCTCACTGCTAGCCGCCCAAACGGACCCCAAGCTGGCCCTGCAGGGCATCGATCCTAACCCATCACTGTGGATATCCCAATCCACCAGTAGGTTATTGGTGTACCAGACGTTCCTCGAACCCTGGTCCTCACCCTTTAACAACCTTCCCACAGGACAAGTTGCCACCAATTGACCTGCAGATCAATTGGTGACAGCTTCTCCTGTGGGAAGGTTGTTAAAGGGTGGGGACCAGGGTTCGAGGAACGCCTGGTGCACCAATAACCTACTGTGGATTTGGATGAATAGTTCCATTTGCCCAGTGAGGGGTTAGGATCGATGCCTTGCAGGGCCAGCTTCGGGCCTATGGGGGCAAGCTAGCGGTGGGCTAGTGGGGTCAACAGGACGGGTTGTCACACATACACATTCAGCAGTATTTATGTTCATAAACCTAACCTACTGTTATGTCATTTTCAGGGTACAAAGTTCACTCTTATGTGAAAAAGGATCTAATGAACCGGTCCCAAAAATTCAAGAGGAGAAGTCATGCAATTCATATGAATTTAATATTTGAATGTAACATATGATTCAATATAAAATGTTGAGATTTAGAGGTTAGAAGCAACTCTGACCTCCTTATCCTTCTATGTGAGAGTTGGCAGATCGATATGAACTTGAAAGACATGTAGAGTGAGAGAACCAGCCAAAGTAGCAGCATTCCTTGACAGGCAAATGACATCATCTCTTTTAACTTCATCAACCTGCATGTTCGTTTGGGAGGTAAGTCTTCCAATATAGCCATCTAAAAATGTCTAAATTTTAATATAGAGAAACCATCAGACGTATATTTGTAAGCTTTTTATTTTATTTATACCTAAAGCCTAACTCATGTTGTGTCACTACCAATTATTGCCTAACAAATATACTATGAGCAATCGATCCATGCGAAATCCTAATTCGATGAAGAGCTGCTACATATCAAAGAATTAGGATTTTAAAGCATCAAGCAGTGAGAGAGCTCATGGATTTGGAAGGCTCGGATCCTCGAGAAGAAGATGGCTCAAATGCATCTTCGGTTATGGAAGTGGAGAGAGATCTCACAGGCAATGTTTGCTATTTAGTTTCTGATGGAGATGGAGAATGGAATTTTGAAAGGAAAAAAAAACAAAATTGTATTGACAGAGGATATAGTTATATGGATTATATAGCAGAATCAATAATATTCAAAAAAAAAAAAAACTTATTTTCACCAAAATAAGAGACTTAAATCAATTTAAGAAGTAGCAAACTCAGTGAGAAAAAGAGTTCTTACACAATTGTTACGGAATAACCAGCCTTGGAGATAGATAAGAGTAGTTCTTTCCATTTAGGTAACCATTCGTGATGGGATAAGACAAAATCGGAGGCAAACACATAGAATTGTTAATTATATAATTACATGATTGGTTGATCTAGTGGAGGGAAGGTGGTAAGAAACGAAAAAAGATTAGTAAGAGACCAATTTTAAAGGTCACGGAGGAAGAACCGAGGAAGAGAGGAGGAAAGAGACAAAGGAACAATGACTTTAGATGTCTTTCTTCGGCTGATTTTTGTTTTGCTCCAACTCAAAATATAATAAATCTTATTATAATCATACAAATTATATGACCACTAGATTTTGACCCGTGCATATAATTATTTGTAAAATTTAATATAATAGAATTTGAAATAATTTTTACAACATAATTTGGTTGTATATTATCAATTTATTTTTAGTAATTTTAACAATATATTTTGGTACTATATTATCAATTTATATGTTAATACTAAAAGTAGGGGTGTCAATCGGGCTGGTCCGACCCGGTCCAGCCCGAAACCTGTAAAGCCCGCAAATGTTTGAGCCTGGCCCGGCCCGGCCCGAAATATTTTCGAGCCTATATTTCAAAGTCCGAGTCCGGTCCTAAAAGGGCTACAGGGCTTTTCGGCTTTTTCCGGGCTTATGTTAGAGATCAAAAATTCAAACTTATAAGCCTTAAAAAGCAGTGTCTAAAGGTGAACTATAAAACAAATCAATCAAAATTTTAATAACTTATCTATATTTACTACAACCAACTTAATTTACAAGAAAAAGTTTATAACTAAATAAAATTTTAATACTTTAACCAAATAAAACAATATATAATTCATATAAAATATAATAGATAACTTTAAAAAGTATTAAATAAGGTTACTAAGTAAATATGAAAACTATGATTAGAGTTTAAAACTTTATTTACAATAAATCATTAATCAAATATTGCAATCAAACAAAAATGTTAACATAAAAGTACAAATATTTCTGTTAAAGGGCTTTCCGGGCTGGTCCGAGCTTGGCCGGGCTAAGCCCGAAAAACCCTATAGCCCAAACGGGCTGAGCCCGGAAGGCCCGATCTTTTTCTGGACATATATATTTAAATCCGAGTCTGATGTTTTTCAGGACCGGGACAGGCCAGCCCGCGGACTTTGGCCCTAATTGACATGCCTAACTAAAAGTAACAATAATTTGTTAAAAGTAATATATTGGTAAGTATTTTACTATATAATTTGGTCGAATTATAAAATATCTATTAATAACGCTAGTTTTTGACAAAATATTAAAATGAGAAATAGGCTATTTTTTTAAAGATAAAACAGAAAAAAGAAGAGACCCCATAAAGTAATAAAGTAATGAGAATATTTGTGTGATTGTTTAAAAAGTAAGAACTAATGAAAATACTACACTAATTATTTGAATTAGAGGAACTAATTTTCTCAGGCTGTGATTGGCGACATAGGGAAAGCGTATTTGAACAGAATAAAGTAAAAACCACATGTTGTACACCATTCAGATCAAATATAACAATTTGCGATTTTCAACACAAAAAAGAAATAAAAAAATTTGCGGTTTTGTAGGTGTAATATTACACAGGACCGCACATCAACATCTCAACATACTTTTATCCAGCGGTTTTAGTTAAAATCCGCTAAAGTAACTGACCATTGGAGAAAACCTTTTTATTTTTATTTTTTTTGTTTACTAAAATTTGTTATGTGTATATATTTTTCCAAAAATCACATATACAAGTAATAGGTTATGTATTTCATTATTAGTGCATATAATATTTTATTATAATAAAAGTTTATGTATAAAGCCAACTTAGTTATATTTTTTTTTATTTTTAAATAATAATTACAAAACTGTTACTAATTTATTAATAGAAATATTATTCTAAGAGATCAAATATACATATATATATATATATATAAGATATTTTTATATATATCTTTTTGTAAATAACACAAATGTTTGTGTAAATAGCACAAATGTTAAATAAATTATAAATAATGTCTTTTAGTTTTGCATAAAATATATCTACATAATAGTTTAAATAATTTTTGGTATTTAAGGTTTGAAATATTTTTTCATTAACACAAAAAAATTAATAATTTACAATTATATTAATTATTTATTATTTTGTACCGCTTATTCTAAAACCGCAATTTTGTTTTCACTAATCAAACATTATTCTGTACCGCTTATTTTGTACAAACCGCACTTGTCCCGCAAATAACGCAGAGATCTGCATAATATTTTTTAAATATATAACTAATATTGAATAAAAAAATTAAATAACTAACATATTTTTAATAACAAAAGTTCTGTGTATCTTTTCTTTATTCTTTCTCTTGTTCAAGTAACTTTAGAATGCATGTTCAAGAAAAAAAAATTATTTTTTCATTTTATCTTTAAATAAATTTCAAAATGTAATATATATAAGTAATTTTAGTATTATGAATGTACAACCATAAATCAAGTTTTCTTAACAATAAATGAATTTATTTAAAAAATTAATATATTAACAACTAGATTTGAAAAAAATATAATCTATACTAGTTTTTTTATTGTGTAATATTTGTTATGATTGAATTTGTTTATTGTTTTTAACATTGAATAAACATATACATGATTAAATTTTAATTTTAATAAAATTTCATATTTAAAGTTCATAAATGATATATTTAAATTATAAATAAAAAATAAAGAACCAAAATGTTAATAACTTATGAATACTAATTATTAATAAATTTATTTATAATATATGTAATCCGCACCGCTTTTCCTTTTTTACCATTCACACAATTAATACTGAACCGCAAATAGTTTTTTCACCAATCAAATATCATTCTGTACCGCTTATTTTATAGAAACCGCACTTGTCCCGCAAACCGCACGTATCGCAGTTGAACCGTACCGCACTCCAAAACCGCTTTTCCCGTACAACCAAAACCGGTCACCATTCGGACCCTCAGTTTGGACCCTCAGTTTGTTTTTTTTGGAAAACTCGTTTGGTTTACTGTTAAATAAATAAAAGGAAAGGAGATTACTTAAAAAAAAAATCAGAAAAAGGAGATAATGTAAAATCCTCTCCTTTGTCGGAACTATACTATGCCACCTAATTGCGATTTGAGCCAGCGCAGCCCATACCTTCTTCTCTCTTTCACCACTGTTCTTTCGCCATACCTCTTTCCTTTCATCACCGTTCTCTCTCTCTCTCTCTCTCTCTCTCTCTGTTATATGTTCAGGTAATTTCCTTTCTTGTAAGTTTTTTTAATTTAGTAAGAATCACTTCTTAAATTTGACAACAAAGTAATTGACTTGAGAAATACAGATGCCTATTTAATTTGCGACTGTCAACCACGTTATCAATTATTCTGATCAATGTTCTCCGTAATCTATTATATTGTATACTCGATTTGGTTTATTAGATCACAACCGATTTGACAATTCAGTTTTGATTTTAATTTAATTCAGTTTTTATTCAACTATTCAGTCTCTGATTATTTATTTATTTATTTAGTTTTTGGCAAACTTCAGTCTCTGATTATAAGTGATATTTTCTTCAGTTTCTTTAGTTACCTTATGTTTTGGGAATGAAATATTTCAGTCAATTTGTTCTATTGCTAACTCTATGTATTTCTTGTTTTTAGTTCTGTGAATATTGGACAGATTGTGAACCAAAAGTTGGACAAAATGGTTCGATTTTTTATGTACTTATTTTATCTCTTTTTATTAAGGATTACTGGCTATTGGAATTGAAACTTATAAACAATTCGTATAAACTTTCATGTCAATTTTACAGCTGAGAGGTTCTAAGGATTTTGAACTACAAACACAACATCCGTAATATGTCCGTTATAGCTCAAGTTGACGACGGTATAATCTTGACCTTCAAGCTCCTCAAGCTCTTCTATTTTAAGACAGATTTCGGCTACATATCTATCCTCAATCTATTATCTTTTACGTAGACTGATTAGCATATATGGTCTAACCAAATCACGATATCTTCAGTGGATGCAGTTGATATTGGAGTAGACATGCCATTGACATTATTGCAGCTTCATTCCATCTCTAAGGTATTTATCGTTGCTTGGTTTAACTTTTTAAAAAGTAGCTAAAAATTCGAGTAAGAGTCATGATTTAGGAAAATTAGAAACATTAAACCAAAACAAAAAAAACATAGCAACTGTGTTCTTCAAATAGAAAATGGATCGCATTGACTGTTATTATTCTTCTTATTGAAGGACACCTAGAGCAGAACATGCATCTCTAAACGTAGGATCTAAAATGCCATCAACAGTACGTAAAACTTCAAAACTGGTTTCACCTCTTCTATGTGTTAAAAGGATTCTCATGTAAAACTGATCACCAATAGCTGTTGACCTAAATTGCATCTGAGTAACACCTGAATTTCTTTTACGCCTGGTCCACTTTTTAGTAATTATGTTCCAAACAAAGTGTTTAGGAAACTCAGTGTAAGTCAGCTGTTTTGCTTCTGGGTTGTGTGTGTTCATCTTCATCCACTCCAAAAATTGAGAACCATGAGAGTAATAGAGAGATATCTTGGAACTGAAAAAAAAAAGATTATAATCAATATAAGTAAAGATAAACAGAATATAATAAAAATGGAGAAACTAATTGATTCAATAACTTGAACAGACGGTATCAAGCGGTGACTATCATTCCCAGAGAAGTGAAAGAAGCAAAGGAACAGACGTTATCAAGCGGTGACAATCGTTCCCAGAGAAGTGAAAGAAGCAAATGAATACTGTAAGTACAACTAACCTGGATTTAAATAGGAGAATAAATCATCTTGCCCTGATCTTTGCTTGTACGTAGTGGTGTTAGTGTCAGAAAATTACGGGATAAGTACATATGAAGTTTATATAAAATAGAGTTGAATATGAAAACAAACACCTGAGAGGTTTAAGTAATCTGATCAATAGATTCCCAGCTACGTAATGGGAAAGAATCTTCAACTTTGTTGCTCAAATCAGGTGTCATGAGTTGAGAAACTCTAAGAACTTCATCTGGTTCCTATTGACCAGCCTGCAAAGTTTTGTTGAAAATAAGGGAAGATATCGTCAAGATTTTTCCTTTTAACAAAGAATTTGCTTATAAAATTTAAGAAAAATAAAAGACTTACTGCATTTTAAATTCAGCAATCTCAGATAAGTCTCCATCAAGAAACAACTTTGTTGATGTCCCTTTTGGTCACAATTAGAATGTTTAGTTCGGTCAAGGGAGGGTCGAAGTTCTCTTTATTGTATCGGTGCCGAGGCACTAAAGGACGGGCTACAACACAATGTAAACGAGTTACAAACAAAGTAATCGACGGGCTGATAGCTCGTCAACTCTCCGAGCTATAGGCTTGAAAACGTTGACTTTTTCTTGGACGAGCTGAGCTCTGGTTCTTGCTGTACGAATTCTGCTGCCTTTTTCACGATCCCTTGAAATGCGGGCCGTACGCCTGTATTTATAGGGAATCGTGTCGGTTCGTCCATATAAAAGACCATAATACCCTCCCTTCCTTTGGAGATTTATCATGGGTTTTTTCCTGGGCCAGGCCTCTTGTTTGAGGTGTGGATCCACCCTCAACAGTAGTCCCCCCCCTCCACCTTTAGTTCGTAGTCTTTAGGCGAAGAATAATTGTGAAAAGATGAAAGGACGCTTATTAGACAAACGAAGAGTCGCGCGTGAGAAAACGGTTTCCGGTGCCCAGGGTCGAATCGTTGTGTGCGGTGCTTGACGCGCGTGAAATCCAGAAGTCGTATCGTCACCGAGCGCGTGTGGCAATGATGACGCTTCCAGATCCTTCCTTCTTCCCCTATAAATATCGCTTCTCCCCTTGCCTCATTATCTTCTTCTCGCGCTTTGGTGCTGTCATCGTCCAGGTATTCTCCCTTCTTCCTATCTCGTCGTTATTTTGCTTTTAGTGTCGCGCTTTCGTTATGGATTCTCCTCGATCCTCGTCGTCTAACTCTTCCGCCGCGAGTCACCTTCGACGAGCTACAACTTCTGAATCCGGCAACTCCGCGAGATCTGTCCGTCGTCGTACTCGTTCTCCAATTTTTTCTGACTCGTCTTCAACGGATTCAGACGCGGCTCAATTCGAGGAGCTGAAGCGTCGTCTTATTCCTGGGTCGGCGGCTCCAAGCTCGTCGGGGCTCCCTTGTAGGGTTCCGTCCCTGATAGACGAGCCCCTAAACGACGACCCATCGTCTCTTTATATGGACGACGTTCCTTTGCCGACCGTCAGTCGTTTCAACCACATGCCGCCGTCATCGATAAAAATTGACGCGGCGATTGATGCAGTTCGCATCGGGAAGTTAAAAATTGACGTGACGACTGACGCGGTTAGTGCCCAGATACTAAGCACTAGGCCAAAGATTTTGATTCCGGGATCTTTTCAACGTCACTGGGATGCACCTCCCGGTTTTATTTGTCTCTCGGAGAAATATTTCACCGAGTGCGGGCTCACCTTCCCTCTTCCATCCTTTTTGATGACGTATTTCGCTCGTCGAAAGGCGGCTATTTCCCAATTTGCCCCGTCAACTTTTCGAAATGCTGTCGGTCTTTCGATCATGGCCGAGGCTGCAAGGGTTACGCTTACTTGTGATCACTTTGAAGAGCTGACATGTCTGAATCCGTCGAGTCGGGAGAAGACGCCCGGTCTTTATTACGTAGCTTCGGCAAAGAAGACATCGCTCGTCGAGGGTGCCAAGGGCAAAACGTATAACTGGAAAGGCTCGTACTTCTTTTTGGAAGTTACTGCGGGGGTTTTGGAGGATCCGTCGATCCCTTGGTTTTCTGGGTGGAACCCTTCACCCGGTAGCCGATCCTTCTTGCTTAGTTATCTTCACTTGTATCTTTTGGCTTTACTTAACCCCTTTTTTTTTTTTGTAGTTGTTATTCCGAGGTGTCTGCTTCCGTACCCTTCTTCTTTGCAAGCCGAGATAGACGCAATTAAGCTCCATTGCCCTTACGTGTGGCCGGGTACCGAAAAAGATCGTCCAAGGAAACCACCGGGTCTTCGAAGAAGAACAGGTAATCCTTATGTGACCGATCCAACTCTTATTTTTCTTCGAATTGTAGATTAATTCTGTTGTTTTGATTAGTTTCTCTTTTTTTTTTTTTTTAGCCGAGACGATGGGTAAAATGAATATGAGTGTTCCCAACGCGTCTGCTCGTTATCGCCGAGCGTCGGACTCGTCTTCCGTTCCCCGTCCAACTTCCCAGTTGGATGGTCGACGTGATCACTCGTCCTCCGGTGCTGGTTCGGCCGGGAAGGTCTCCTCTCGATCACTTCAGTCGTCTGACGCACCTCCGAGACATCAATCCCAGTCCCTTCCTTTAGTTCGTCGCTCGGAGGGGTCTGGTTGTGATACGGAGGGTGTAAAGGGTCCTCCGAAAAGAAAGGACGACGCTAGCCTGGAACGACCTGACCCATCAAAAAAGCAAAGGACGTTGGATTTTGGCTGGGATTTCTCGCACACGTCCGAAGCTCGTCCTTTCCCGAACGACTCTTCAGCTTGCTCTGAACTTTTCCGGAGGATCCATTTTGGGCCTGGTCGTTTGCCTTCGGTTGATCAGATGAAGGAAGCGCATGCAGTTGCTGATGTGGCGCAAGCCTCCTTTGAGGTGTGTTTTTGTTCGTCGACTCGTTTTTGAACCTGTTTTTTGTCTTTTCATCTGTTCTTATCCTTTTTTTTTTTTTAGCTTGTCGCCCGAATCAATCGCTTAACCTCGCGCTATGAGCGCCGCGTTCGCGATCAGGAGGACGACCGGTCAGGAGCGTCGTCCTACGCAGAGAAGATTGAACGCCTCGAGGTCCAACTAGGGGAGGCTGTTCGGTCCAACCAGAGGCTTAGTGACGAAGCGTCAAAGTTTGAGAGTCAACGGCGCAAGTGGATCTCGGAGCGGGACGACCTGAAGGCAAAGCTTGAGGCGTCGGATGCGGCCTACAACAGGATGCACCTTACTCTCAACTCGGAGACGAAGAGGCTCAGAGATCGGCGGGAGGATTTCGGCTACCACGAGAGAATTAAAGCCTTTAACGAAATGGCCGTGCGCGTTCAGAAATTGCTGGCCAAACATAAGAGGTACGCCGAGGCATTCAAAGCGTCGATGGAGAAATTTCTCGAGTACAACCAAGCCGTCGGGAATGTCCAAATGCTCGAAACGCTCGTCGACGAGGGTCAAATCGCTGTGCTTGAGGAGGGGTTGAAGGACAAAGTTGTCGCCGTGATGACTCAACTGAAGGGTGAAGTTGATGATCTCGATCTCCCGGATATCACCGAGGCTGACTTTGACGTGTCCAGGATCTATTCCGAGCCACTTCCTCCGGTTCCAGAGTGGATCGCTTCCCCCCTTAGCGGCGATGCTGAAGGCGGTGACGACGTTAGGGAAGAAGGCGAGTTTGGCAGCGGGGGTCCTGAAGGGAACGCAGGCGAACAGGCAAAGGGTGACGATCGTCCTGCGGGTGGGATCGAAGAGCAGACCATCGATCGTCCTACGGAAGAGCTCCCCCGTCCTTTGACTCCTGGTTGCGAGTCTCCGACTGCTGATCCGGCGTCATAAGTGCTCCATGTTCGCACTTGCCGTGTTGAGGGGTCGGCTCCCTCATACTATCTTTCTTTTGCCGTGTTTTGGGGTCGGCTCCCTCGTACTTTATGCGCCGTGTATGGGAGTCGGCTCCCTTAAAACTTTATTCGTACTTTTGGGGGCATTAAATGAGGGGTCGTTTAATGCCTTATTCTTCGAAACGTTGTTTATTGGGCTCATTAAATGCTTCTGCCGTTTGGAAACTTGTGGCTGTTGGGACTTGTGCCCCCGTTCTATAAATAGTCTGTGTTTTCCTTCACTCCTGTCTTGGGGAGTTTGTTGAGCTTGTTGTTTTTTTTGTAGGAAGAAGAAAGTTGCTCTGATGCCGGTGACAACTAGGTCAGCGTGGCTACGCAGGGCGCGGGAACAGCTCGGCGTTAGGTCTGACGAGGTGATTCAATCGGAACTCGCCTATTACAACGCTCGCATTCAACGGCTAAGGGCTTACATCATTGCCACCCGTCGTTCGTTCGAGCGTTACTACGACTTCTGTCGTATTGACGGGGTTGTGGAGTGTCTTGAACCGCTGATCGATGAAGGGCTCTTCTTCCCAAAGTGGCGATGGGATCGGTTGGTGGAAGAGCGTACCTGGCGCGAAGATCTATATGCGGAAGTGGTAGTTCCCACACTTGAGCAGGGCGACCTTGACACCCTTGGTCGGAGGCCGTTCGAGGAGTGGGAGGAGATCGAAGCTTGTCGCGATCGTATCGACGTGCTTCGCCGTTATGTGAGGCAGTTGGAGAGCACGAGTCACTACTTTAGCGAAAGTAGTCGTGTCGATGGGGTCTGTACGTACCTCGAGGACATGGTTGGACGAGGTGTAGCTATTCCGATGGACCTGCTGAAGGATGTGAAAGAGTCGTGCCGCTATTGGCAGACGACAATTGGCGGGTTGGAATTTAACGTGCCTTCCAACGCCGATCTAGGGATTGAATGACTTGTCTTTGGTTTGTTGTTGTTGTTTTTTTTTTTTTGTTTTTTTTTTTTGTTTTTTGGTTTGTGCCGTAATGGGGTCGGCACCCGTATCAGACTGTTTCGCCTCTCTTTTTTTTTTAACAAGTTAAAATTTCATGTTACTTTCGAGAATTCTACTTTCACTCTTTTTGTTTTCTTTGAAAAAGTGCGACTCGTGATGGTCGGCTTACCCTTTTAGTGCGAGTTAGACTCGGCTTAAAATAACCGGGGGCGACCGTTAATAGTCGGCTTACCCTTTTTGTGCGAGTGCGACTCGGCTTAGAATAATACGTCGGAACGTCGGGTCATTACCGGGCCAGGGTAATAACTAAAATGATTCGCAAATGTCGAGATATATTTTTTGAAAAAGAAATTTTATATTACTGGCGACTGGGTCCCGTAGAATGGGACTGCCTACGTACCCCCCGATCAGGAGGGATCAAGCCGATCGTAGTTCACATTTACATGCTTATTCATACTTATAGAAAGGACGAGCTACACATAGCCGAGCTCGCTTGGTGATTTTCAGTAGTAGTAACGCTTGAGATGCATTGAATTCCAAGACCTCGGCACTGGTTTGCCGCCCATGGTTAAGAGTTCGTACACGCCGGGATGGACGACCTTAGACACTATATATGGACCTTCCCAATTAGCTCCCATTTTCCCGGCATCCTGTTCGGCGGTATTCTCAAAGACCTTGCGAAGGACGAGATCACCTTCGTCAAAATGCCGATTATGGACCTTTTTGTTATAGTACTTAGCTGCGGCGAGTTGATAGTTCTGGATTCGTAGGAGTGCTTTGTCTCGTTCTTCCTCCAACTCGTCGAGCCTATCCAAGAGCATCTGACTGTTGAGCGCGGTGTTCTGAACGAGCATTGTCCGCTGGAGGCTCGAACTGCCGACCTCTGCCGGTGCCATTGCTTCCATTCCGTAAGCTAGGGAGAATGGGGTTTGGTTAGTGGACGTCCTTGGGGTCGTCCGGTAGGACCAAAGTACTCCATCAAGCTCGTCGGCCCAAGCGCCCTTCTTGGCGTCTAGTCTTTTCTTAAGACCATCGAGTATGGTTTTGTTGGTAGCTTCTGCCTGGCCGTTCCCTTGTGGATACCTCGGCGTCGACTTGCTTAATTTGATTCGCCATCTTGCACAAAAATTTTCGAACTGCAGGGAGATGAACTGTGAGCCGTTGTCGGTGATTATCTCGTATGGGAGGCCGTGGCGACAGATTACGTACTTCCAGACGAAGAGTTGGACGTCCCTTGCTTTGATATTTGCGTAGGATTCGGCCTCGACCCATTTAGTGAAATAATCGGTTAGGACGAGTATATATCGCTTTTGTCTGGAAGTTGGTAATGGGCCGATGATGTCCATTGCCCAGCGCATGAAAGGGTAAGGGGCTACTCCAGCTCGTAGCAGTTCGGTCGGCTGATGAATAATGGGGGCGTGTCGCTGGCATTTTTCACACTTGGCGACGAACTTTTCACAATCAGATATCATCGTAGGCCAGTAATGGCCATGCTTCCTGATTCGTAGTGCTAGGGCTCGGCCACCTGAGTGATTTCCTCCAGCTCCCTCGTGCATTTCCATCATGACACGCTCGGTGTCGTCGCCGTGTATGCAAAGCAACAAGGCTCCTGCCGCCGTCCACCGTAGCAAATGGTCTTTCATCAAAGTGTAGTGGGCGGCCTTGGCTTTTAATCTTCGTCTAGCCCATTTATCTGTTGGCACGTCACCGTCGGCTAGGTATGCTCGGATTTCGACCCGCCAATCCGTCGCGTCGCTGCCAGATGCGGGTTCGCACCCTCGGCCTGACCTCATCGTTCGATAAGTCGTCCTTATTTCATTGGGTTGGTGGAGTGCGAGGCACGTCTCGGCGTAATTTTCACTTATGCTCGGCGTATCTATGCTTTCTACCGGGATGATTCGCCGAAGATCGGGATCCGATGTTGAGGCGAGTGCTGCCAAAGCGTCGGCCGGAGCATTGTCTCCTCTGGGAATTTTGACGAGTTCGAATTCGTCAAAGCGCTTTGACAAAATCTTAACGACACTAAGGTAGGCGGCCATAGGTTCGCTCTTGGTGTCGTACTCGCCGCTGAACTGGTTGGCGACAAGCTGGGAATCGCAAAAAGCCCGTATCCGCTTAATCTGCATTCCGTTAGCGAGCTTAAGACCGGCGATGAGTGCTTCGTACTCGGCGACGTTGTTGGTTGCTTGGAATCGAAGGCGGAAGGACTGCTCCAAAATTTCTCCGGTCGGCGAAGTCAGTCGAATCCCTATGCCCGATCCAAGATGAGAGGACGCTCCGTCCACATGCAAGGTCCATCGGTCATCTGACGGGTCGACAGGTGTTGGTTCGGCCTCCCCAAACGGCAGCTCAATCAAGAAATCGGCGAGTACTTGGGACTTTGCAGCCGGCCGAGTTCGATACTCGATGTCGTACTCACTAAGTTCAATCGCCCACTTCGTTAGTCGACCCGATTGGTTCGGGCTGTGCAATATAGATCGTAAAGGTTGGTTGGACAGGACAGCGACAGTATGTGACTGGAAATACGGTCGGAGCTTTCTTGCCGACGTGACTACTGCCAGGGCGACCTTTTCAACTGTTGGGTAGCGAGTTTCCGCGTCGTCAAGTGACTTGCTTATATAAAAGATGGGCCGTTGCTCTCCTCGGTCGTCTTTAACGAGTACACCACTGACGGCCGACTCCGAGACAGCGATATAGAGAAATAAGATTTCGCCGAGCTCCGACTTTGCTAAGATTGGTGGGGTCGATAAATAATTTTTTAGCTCGTTGAACGCGCTGTGACAGGCGTCGGTCCACTCGAACTTGCCCTTTGTTTTGAGAAGCTGGTAAAATGGTAGACACTTGTCGGTCGATCTGGATATAAAACGGTTTAGAGCAGCGATTCGTCCAGTTAACCGCTGTACTTCTCTGGCGTTCTTTGGTTGTGGTAGATCGATGATCGCCTTAATTTGCTTCGGGTTCACCTCGATGCCTCGTCTGGTTACCAGGTACCCAAGGAATTCGCCGGATTTCACTGCATATGTGCATTTGGCCGGGTTTAGCTTCATCCCATACTTGTTGAGGGTGTCGAAGCATTGTCGTAGGTGAGTAATATGATCCTTGGCGTGCTGTGATTTGACGAGCATATCGTCAATATAGACCTCCATAGTCCGGCCGAGCTGCTCGGCAAACATCTTGTTGACTAGCCGTTGATACGTCGCTCCCGCGTTTTTCAGACCAAAAGGCATGACCTTGTAGCAGTATGTCCCTCTGTCCGTGATGGATGATGTTTTTTCCTGGTCGTCCTTGTGCATCAGAATCTGGTTGTAACCGGAGAATGCATCCATAAAGGTTAACAGCTCGTTGCCCACAGTTGCTTCGACGAGCTGATCGATTCTTGGCAATGGGAAACTATCCTTTGGGCAGGCCTTGTTAAGATCGGTAAAATCAACGCAAACTCGCCACTTTCCATTCTTCTTTTTGACGACTACCGGATTGGCTAGCCACTCTGGATATTTTACTTCCACGATTGACCCGGCACCGAGGAGTTTGTCGACTTCATCGTTTACTGCTTGCGACCGTTCAGGGCCTAACTTGCGCCGTTTCTGTTTGACCGGCTTATGCGTTGGGTCGGCATTGAGCTCGTGGGTCGTGACGCTTGGGTCGATTCCTTTCATATCAGTCACGCTCCATGCGAACGTTGAGATGTTGGTTTTGAGGAAAAGTATTAACTCGTCTCGCATGGCGGACGTTATTTCTGTGCCGATGTTCACGCATCGTTTCTTGTCGTTCTCGTCTAAGCTCACCTCCTCGACCGCGGCAACGCCTTGTTGGACGGCAGTCGGCTTTCCGTCTGTCGGCGACGTACTGTTGTCGCCGACTCGCTGCTTTGATTGCTATAATTTCTTTCCGGTGCGAAGCTTATGCTCGATCAGAAAACAGGCTCGTGCGGTTTGCTGGTTGCCGCGCAACGTGTACACCCCTTTTGAAGTTGGGAATTTAACGCACTGATGGTACGTTGATGGGACGGCTTTCATCTTGTGGATCCACGGGGTGCCGAGGATGACGTTGTAGATTGTCGGCTTGTCGATAACCGCGAAACGGAAATACCTGGCTATCCCCGCAACGAAGATCGGCAAAGTAATTGTGCCGACGGACATAAGGTGATCCCCGTCGAAACCCGTCAAAGAGTGACACTCTGGCATAATGTCCCGCTCGCCGATTTCCATTTTCGCCAAGACGTCTCTGAAGATGACGTTGACCGAGCTTCCAGCGTCGATCAATATTCTCGTCACCTCGCTTTCACCGATCAAGAGCTCGACGACCAACGGGTCGTTGTGCGGTAAATCCAAACCTTCCAGGTCTTTTCCGTCAAAGGTGATTGGCATACTTTCAGCCTCGAACCGCGACGGCCAAGACTTCGTCATTTCGGCTTTCTTAGTATAATCTCTGATTGCTCTGACCGAATCGTTGCATCCGGCTAGTCCACCCATTATCATGTTGATTCGTCTTATAGTCGGGGGACGTTGATCAGGCTTGCGGTCTGTATGCGGTCGTTTTTCGTGACCGCTGTCTTCTCGTCGTTCAGCTAGTAGGTTTGGAATTTCCATCTCGTCTTCACTTTGGTCGGCTAATATCTTTGAATCTTTGACGAACTTTCGAGCGATATTTTCAGCGCGCTTGGCATCATGTCGTCCAGGTCGGACTGTCTTGCTTCTGTCCGGCTCGACGACTATTGCGCCTTTCTTGTATCGTTCCATCAGAATCCTCTGGAGGTAATGACATTCGTCTGTCGAGTGGGTATTACTCTGATGGTAGTCGCAATACGAGGTTGCGCTATTTTCAGCTCCTTCTTTCCGGATATACTTGTTTTCGCCGATCGCAAAGGTTCGGCGAGTTCGATCTTGGTTCTTGGTGAAGTGCTGCCGTGGCTCGACATAATCGACTTTTGGAGCTGCGGCTATAGGCTGTCTGGTTATTGCACTTGCCTCTGAGGAATGCTTCTTGGCGTTGATAGCTTTCTCTTCTTCGAGCCCAATGTGTTTTGCAGCTCGGAGTAATGCCTCGGCCACGGTCTCGACATGTGTCAAAGATAATTCCTCCTTGAATCGAGATTCATACCATAGTGCGTTTCGGAGCGCAACGATTGCGGCCGCATCGGGGATTGAGATGTTGACATAAATCTCCTTGAATCGTCCAATAAAGGACCGAAGCGATTCCCCCCTTGTGCTGAGTTAAGGCATATAAGTCGGCGTGGGAATTCTTGTCCTCAATTAAAACAGAGAACTGCTTCAGAAACTCAGTTATCAGCTCCCTGATGCTGTCGATTGATCCTGGTGGTAGCCTCGAGAACCAACTCAAGGCGGTTCCCGTCAAATGTTCGGCGAAAACTTGACAAGCTCCTGCGTCGTATTCTGCCGGGCTGAACTGCAATGGGCCGAGGGCCACGCCGAAGGTGAGCAAGAAGTCTCGTGGGTCGACCGTTCCATCGTAATGGCCCAACCTTGGCTTGACCGCTCGTTTGACCGCTGTTGTAGCGAGTCGTCGAGAGAATGGAGTTCGCTGTGTTGCCTCGAGCATGAGTCCGACTTCGGGTGCCTTATCCGTCGCTTTCTGGATCATTGCGGCCATTTCTTTCATTTGTTGTTTTATTGCTATTAGCTCGGCATCCTTCGTTCGATCTGCCACTTCGGTACCCTGCTCGGCAAGGCGCTGGACGGGATTACGCTCTAATCCGCCGGTCTGCACATACGGCCCTGGCGTTGTCCTTGCTGAGGTGAAGTTCCTTGGGGTGAGCCGAGCGTTGTGGAGATGATTGATTTCATCTTGCGAATTGAGCTGCGCCGCAGTGAGCGCATCCAAACGGTTGTTTGTTCGCTCTTCCTGCTGGTCGAGGCGCGTTAAGATTCCTCGGAAAAGCTCGTCTATGCTAGAGACGGGCTGGTTGTTGAGCAGAGAGAGTTGTGTCGGCGCCTGTGGTGCCTCTGCGGTCACTGGGGTCGTCAAATTTGTAGCTATGACGAACGTTTCTGGGCTTTCTACCGTCACAACTTTCCTTGGAGCGTCTGGCGTGGGAAGGACTATCTGCTCTGCTTGATCCGTCGCCGGGGTGACTGTTCCCCCCGACGAGCTTGCGTGTTTGCTTCTTTCCTTGTCAACTATCGTCATCTCGTCTAGTTGGTGTAGGTCCGTTCTTCAATTTTTCAGAAAACTTTGACTTGTTCTCCCCTACCTGGCGCGCCAAATTGTTGATGTCCCTTTTGGTCACAATTAGAATGTTTAGTTCGGTCAAGGGAGGGTCGAAGTTCTCTTTATTGTATCGGTGCCGAGGCACTAAAGGACGGGCTACAACACAATGTAAACGAGTTACAAACAAAGTAATCGACGGGCTGATAGCTCGTCAACTCTCCGAGCTATAGGCTTGAAAACGTTGACTTTTTCTTGGACGAGCTGAGCTCTGGTTCTTGCTGTACGAATTCTGCTGCCTTTTTCACGATCCCTTGAAATGCGGGCCGTACGCCTGTATTTATAGGGAATCGTGTCGGTTCGTCCATATAAAAGACCATAATACCCTCCCTTCCTTTGGAGATTTATCATGGGCTTTTTCCTGGGTCAGGCCTCTTGTTTGAGGTGTGGATCCACCCTCAACAAACTTTGTAGAGAATCTAGAATTTTGAACAGATACTTTACCTATATAAAAAAAAATGTTTTGTTAAAAGGTCGCATAGAGGGATATGCATTGAAGAAAATCATAATTAATATGCATTGAAGAAAAAAGTAATAGATATGAACAAAAGCTAAAGAATTTACCTCCAAAGATAATTGTAGTTTTCAAATGGATTTAGCTTTCTGAAGTTGAAAGAGGTTTTCGTGTTTGATCTGGTGGTGCATTGCTAATTTAAAATAGAAGAGGTTTTTTTTTTTGGTAACGAAATAGAAGAGGTTTTGAGGTTCTTTTTTTGTGTTTAGAGAAAGTTGAAGAAAATTTATATAGAAGATGAGAATTGTTGTAACCACCATGAACGTGGATCTGTTAGTGGAGTTGTGCTTCTCGTCGAGCAGAGGAGAGGAAGATGAAAAGGTGAACACACGTGTTTTGATGCTTAGGGTATGTTTGTGGGCTTCATATATTGTGCATAAGCCAAAAACTCACGGTTCACAAAAAATTGGGCTTATGGCCTTGTACTTGGGCTTAATATACACATACAGCAAATCAAAACCCTATTTAATAGTTCAGAGATTTGCTACGGTTTTGTATAAAAGTTCCTATTTTTTTGCCACGATCTGGTTTACATTTTTTCCTAAATTAAAAAAAAAAACAACATAATCTGATGTGGCTTTATTCCATTGTTAGTTTTTTTTTTGTTTTTTACAGAAATATTTATCCACGATCTTTGGAGTTTTTTTTTCCAGAAATTTTGTTTTATTTTTTTGACAAATTAAATTAAAAAGAATTGATGTGGCACAATCTTCCTGGACAGGTGACTTGTGCTTTATAGGTTAAAGGATGTAACCAATGTAGAAAATTCGCTTCCTGTAGGTGGATCATATTTAATTGTTTTATCTTTTAAATTAAACTTACTATGATACCAAATTAAATTACAAGTATTATTGTTAAATAATACGTATTATTTATTTAATCTTAGACTAAATTTTTTTATAAGTATTGAAAAAATAGTAAAAAAATATAAATTTAAAGAAATTTTAAACAGTTATGTATTTTTTTATATATTTTTCTTAAACATGTCGTTTATTTTATTTTAGATCTTATGTTTAATCGGATATGGATCAAAAGATATGCTTCTTTTTAAAGCGGGTCATGTATTTTGTCTATTTCTTTTTTTGCAAATAACATTACGATATTACATAAGTAGAGCATATGCATACATACTATATATTACACTAGGATGGTTTTCTGGGTTTAAATTTCTTTAATCTGTTGTAGGACGAATCTAGCATGACTGATTTGAATTATTAAACCAATACTAAAATTATGACCTTATTTTATATACACTGTATATTTCTTTTTGAACTAATTAGATTATAGATTATATTCTTATTTACTATACGAACTACGAAATATATCGACCAACAAATAAGAAACAACACTATACAATAAAAATAAATTAAAACACAATAAAAAATAAGAACATATACTAAAACACAATATGGTGTTCCAAAAAAATAAAAATGAATATCAAAATACAATAAAAAAACTATCCCGCGGTGTACCGCGGGTTCGAACCTAGTTCATAAATATATGAGAATCCTTCTTGAATGTTACATTCAAATCCTTCTTATATGTTTACCAGTGAAAACATAGCTATCTACCAAAATATCGAGATATTTAATACAAAACCTTCCTGAATATGTTTTAAAACAAGTCTTGTGGTGAAAAACATCCAAACTATCTTTCATAACCAAAATCCTAATGCTAAAACAAAGACCATATGGATATAAAGAATCAAACTGTAAATACTTCAATTTCATATGGCAACTGAAGCGTTCAATCTTGTATGAGCACCGTTCGTCTTTGATTATGAGTGTTATTGCAGCTCCAATTCTTCCTGAACTTTTTATGAACGTCATTCTGAAGTTCAAGGAAACTTTCTTGAATTTCGTTCAATCCTTCCTGAATTTTCAAAAGATGGAAGTAAGAACATATATATCTTAGAGCATACGTGAAAACTAAAAAAGAGCAGAACATATTAACAAATAACATTATGTGCAAGACCATCCCAGAAAAAACATAAGATAATAACAAAGAGATCAAGAATCTAAGAAAACATAAGATTAGGGTACAATAAAAAAGAGACAATATAATAAGAAAGGATGAAATTTTCCATTACCAAGTAAGCATCAAAGCACAGGGAGCAACACAAGTCCTCAAGCAAGCAATTGCAGCCTCATGTGTTCCTTTTCTCAGCAATTCAATAAAATTCTTCACAAGACTGTCTAGTCTTTGCTACAATACTCATCATGGAATTTCTATGCAGCCCAACAGATAATAGAACATAAAAATTGCAGGTTCTTGAATCATGAGCTAATCCTGGTTTCTTTGAAGCCCAACAAAAGAACATAATTGCAGGTTTCTGAGTATGTCGAAACTGTTCTAAAACCACTTTGATCAGATCGTTATCTACTTCTTCAGGATTAGTACTCGATTCAACACCACTGACCCCAATTTCATCAATAACATCATTATAATCTTTAAATTCAATTTCACCATCACTAACATCAGAACTACCACTAGAGAAAGCTCTAAAACGAAGACTCACATCAAACAAAAGTGTAGAGGATTGTGGCAATGGAGGGTGATAAATAGAAGAATGAAACAGACAATAGAAAGGAAAAGACCTAGCACCGAAAAACCAAACTTCCTCTTCTCCTCTCCCATCGATTATGCAACTTTTACAGGAATTAAATTCATCCAAATTGAATATTATCGATGCTTGGGCTCCTCTGTGGTGTCTCAATCACTGACTTCAACTTCATGAATCACCTTCGATTCAGATCCGATTGGGTTCATCGGTGAAACACAATCATCGATTAGGTTTGGAATCGGAGAGAAGGAAGAGTGAGAGAGAACAGACGGTGGTTGCAATGTCACGATTTGGACTTCAACACTGTTTTAGTTTTATTAATATTTTCTTTAGTAAAATATAATTTTGTGCTAGTTTTGGAACATTTGAAAACATGTGCTAATTATGGAAGAAAAACTTAAAATGGTGCTATTTTTGTCAATTGCCCAAATCATTATTACCAGTTCAGGGAAAGTCATTTTAGCAATGCTCTGCCACAATTGGCCTGAATGATCTTTAAATTCTTTGGGAATTTTCAAAAATTTATGGGGGAATCTATCTTTAACTGATTTAATATGTTAGTATTGTCATGGTCTTGAATATCATCAGAGTAAGTGATATAGTATAATGGGAGTCTGCACGTGTGGTCAAGATAAGAAGAAGATGAGAAGCACGTGATACAAAGGCAATTGGAGTCGTAACAGGATAAGATTGTCAACGTCACGAAAAGGGAATAAATCGGTTAACACTGTTTGTTAACTTTCTATAAGAGCATCTGTTAGCTCATCATTTTTTATTATGCAAAATCTGAATTGTTGTTCTCTTTTCATTTCTAGACATTTCCCTCATCATCTTGTTGGAGTTTTTCTGTGGAGTTTCTTGCAGAAGAAAAATTGGTACTGCGTTTCATGAACGTTGTATAAGTTATCTTTAATCGAATATATTGTCCTCTTATTCACGTTGTATCAAGTTATCTTTAATCTATTAATGTTTTCACTATGTAAATGTGCTTTAGCAAAAGAGTACTTTAAAACTAATACAAGCTAGATGTCATTAATTTATAAAACTTTACTTTCCAGTTGTTTACTTAATATCAAATTGTAATGAGTCATGGTCACTAAGAAAAAATCTTCCCGTGACAAACTCAACATATTGTGTTTTTTGAAAATCACTATATCGGTTTTTTTTTTTTTTTTTTTTTTTTTTTTTTTTTTTTTTTTTTCAACCAAACATTACTTAAATTAAAAGATGACTCCCAGATTGGTTGCCCAAACCGGAGGAAAAGAGTATACAAAAGAAATTTCAGAAAATAAAGTTCTTGAAGAACGGGCTAAACAATCTGCCCTTACGTTGAGCTCGCGAGAAATCCTGGTCAGGGAGAAGGATGGAAAGCATGATCTGAGCAAAAATAATTCCTCCAACAGATTCGAAAAAGCTGGCCAATCGTCAGGGTTCTGCACCATCGCCACCAATTCTGCACAATCTGTCTCGAAGCTCTGACATACAACTCCAGCCGCCAAAAGTGACTCCATAGCCCAAATCAAGGCTTGCAGCTCGGCATGTAAAGATGTGGGACCACGCCTCTAACTCCGGGCTCCCAGAAGAAGTGTCGAATTTTCGTCACTACAGCACCACCACCCCAGACCCTGCAGAGGATCTGAACCTTTCCATGAACCATCAATCTTACAATGAGGAAACGCCCCCCTATCCTCCAAAAGGGGCGTAGAATGCAAATAACTGTTCGAATAAGATTTAGCCTCTTCCCACAGTATTTTATCATTATTCGCCTGAAGGAGAATCTCTGTCGGCTCAGCCTCAAACCCCTGAAAAACTTTTTTATTCCTGTCTTTCCATAGTGACCAAAGTATCCAGGGAAGGTGAAGAGTTACGTTAGGTTCCCCCGACTGAGAAGCTGCCCGCCAGAAAATAAAATCTAGATTTGCATAGATTGAAGCATATGGAAAACCATCTGTAACTAACGAAACCGGTGACAACTCCCATACATCGCGCGAGCGAGGGCACTCGAAAAGAGCATGATTGATAGTCTCTAGAGCAGACTCACACCGTTTGCAAAGAGTATCACACCGGACACCCCTATACGCAAGTCGTTCTAACACTGGGAGAGTGCCTGAAGCAATCTGCCAGAAAAAATGTTGGACCTTCGGAGAAACATCAAGTTTCCATGACTGGGCTCTAAGGGCCATACATGACGGTCCGTATTCGACATCCGTCATTAACTCTCTGGCTAATCGACATCTGGGTTTTATTCAGTCTACTTTAATAAAATAAGAATAATAATTCATACCATTAGAACAGATAGCCATTTGATATATAGGGGTCGACTCTGCTACACTACACCAACTATGCTGATTCTTTGATATACACCTTATACTTTTTGCCTCTTTTCTAAACTTCACAAACAATTTTTTTCTCTATCAAACATCACAAACTATACATTATCTTTTAATTGCAATACAACAAATTTAAATTGTGATTAAACTTACTAAACCATTAATCACGTTTTGAAAACCACGATTAAGGTTAATGAACCAAAGAAATGATACCACGCAATCGTCTTCTTCTTCGTAGTATCAAAATCCCAGAAAAATTTGGGTTTCTATTGTATCACCGATAGACAAATTTAACTTATTATAATTATTTTACACCATCCACTTACACTTGCCAACAATTCCACACTTGAATTCAAGCTGTGTCATCTCCCATCTTCCTTAAACAACATTATTTCCAGTGTTTAAAACGTACTGATCAGTGACAACCTCTTTAAACTCAACACCATTGAAGAACAATTATATTGATCTATATAAAATCTATCAACTCTGCTCATTATGATACTTCTATCAGCTCGCAAAACCATAGGATCTTCCTCTTCATTTGAACTGTTAGGAATTTAATTACGACCAACAGACAACTCATCAACGAATTCACTACTGAATTTTCTACTTAAACTCAAATCCGTCCACTCCATCCTCATCATCTTCGGCTTCAGCTTCACTGTCATTTTTATTTTTCTAATTACCCTCTCTTTTTCTTTTTGGTTTTTATCTGTCATTTTTGTTTTTTCATGTCCGGTTGTATCTCATTTTTGTCTTCTTCGTTCATAGCTCTAAAATTGAGCTGCCGAGAGAGAGAAACTAGAAAGGAGAGAGAGAACTACAAAAGGAGAGAGGGAGAAGATCTTACTAGACAAATTGAGAGAAACGACTACTTGTTGCAATGAAATTGATCAAAGAGAGAAACCCTTAAAAATTGGGATTTTTATACTCCGAAGAAGACGTTTGCGTGGTTCATTTCCTTGGTTCACTTAACCTAATCGTGGTTTTCAAAATGTGATTACCGGTTTAGTAAATTTAGTCGGTGTGTTGCAATTAAAAGATAATGTATAGTTTGTGATGTCTGATAGGGAAAAAAAATTGCTTGTGATGTTTAGAAAAGAGGCAAAAAGTATAGGGTGTATATTAAAGAAGCAACATAGTTGGTAGAGTTGACCCGATATATAGACATTAAGTAAATTAATATAATAAAAATTACATGACATGTTGATATATGTTAAATTTAAAGAGGTGATAATAATTGATGAATTATCCTATGATGAGACTCTCTTTGTTTATCATATATTGGATGATTCAACAAAGATCAGATCTTTTATCCACAAGAAAAAGAAAAAAAAAAAAAGAAGCAAAGATTAGATTTAATACACATATGGATGTCTAAACAGTAAATACAAGACGGTTCTTATTTTATTACAAGAGTAACAAGACGGTAAGCAAAGATTAGATTGATTAGCAACACTACTTACAAGGGTTATGAAATCGGGAAGCAAACAAAAGCAGAAAACCACATAGCACACATAAAATGAAAAAAAAAAACGCGCAACGTTCACAATCAGACTTTGACATGTGTCTTCCAACAATCTTTCCTCGATTGGGTACACCGATTACATGATGTTGCATGACGGCTTTGGATCTTGTTCTCTCCTTGTCGCCATGTTTTCCATTATACGCATCATTGCCTCGTGCATATCCAAAGCATTTACTACTTTTCTCTCCACCTGAAAGAGGACGAGAACACATTGTTAAGGACGAAATGTGACAGGAGAAATATCTTAAGCCTCTAGATATTTTAAGTAACACTCTTATAAAAAGTATACGAGTATAGAATAAGTACCATCATTGCCATTTCATCCATCTTAAGTTGAAACGACATCCTTAACTCCTCCTTCTTCTCCCTTTCTTTCTCTGCTTCTTTTCTATACCTAGCTTCGGCTTTCTTTTCCTCGTCCGTAAGCTTCTTGGTCTCTTCCTGAGAAACACAAAGATTTGTAAATAACATATGTTCTGTATAGGCGTTTCAACCAGAAACTGATCACCTTTATCTGACGGTGCATCTCTTCCGTAAACGGTCTCCCTTCGTTTTTCCTTCCAATTGCTGCAACATGGGCGAGAAGCTCCTCGATTTGCTTATCCTTCTTTTTTTCATCCTTGGTCTTATTATTAAACAAAACCTTTCTGTTGCCACTTAATGTGAAAATTCTCTGAAATAAAAAGTACGTAGATAGATTAATAAGCAGAAACGTTTACGTATAACGCAAGTTTATTATAGTAATAGTCTATCAAATCACTGACCGTCAGAAACTCAGGGCTTGTGGATAAATACGTTTTCAATGTCTGGTTGTTTTCTTCTAGCTCATCACCACCAGAGAATACAACGATCAAATAGTCAAGGATTCTACTCCCGAAGAGGCTTTGCAATGTACTAACCACGGACTCTTCCTCTTGCGTAATCCGATTCCTAGCGGATAAAACTAACACCACAGCATGTAATCCTTCCTCAACCAGAGCAAGACATCTAACGATTTCCTTGCTGATAAAGGCAGGTGTCGTTATCAAATCGAATAGACCTGTGTCACGAACCAGAGAGGAAACCAAATCATAGGCAATGGCGCAATGCGGATTATGAAACCGAGGGAGCATTGTTGCAGACAAAGTTATATCATTAAAAGATAATTTTAGGAGAGATAATATGTAAGTAAATTAATTAATTGGAAAACAAATAAAATAAAATATAACAAAAATAACATTGAGAAATCTGGACCTATGGGCTATCACTGAGAGACGAATACCACCACACATTCATTCATTTGTCTTCATAGTATGACCCCATTTCAAGCTATTGTTATTATATGGTTTCACATGCCTACGACTAAAGCATAATGTTGTATCAAATTTATAAACATACCAGGAGTGTCAATCACATTGATGATCGGCCCACTTTTTGTCACAGCTCTAAATGTCTGACATGTCATAGTAACACCTGTTGCTTGTGTTACTGAGGTGAACCTTTGTTGTCTAATGAGTGAGTTCCCTGTGGCGCTTTTTCCGTTGCCTGCACGCCCCACTAGAACTATGTTTTTTATTTGCGCTGACCCAGAAGCCATGGACTGGTCACTCATGTTCTACAAAGAAACGACAACTTTAGATTATTATTCGAACATATGTATAGGTGAGCGTTGTAAAATATTGAAATTAGCACCATAGTGGGGAAACTCACGAGCTTTCTTAGCCTTTCTCAGTACTTGCCAAACAGAGTAGAACAGAAAAAAATTGATAAGCTAATACCCACAATGATCTATTTGAAGTTTCATTAAATAGGAGATCGTTATGTACAATATTATGTGACGACCAAGGCATTTTGGAAATTTACAAGAAACTTCTTTCTATTTTATAGTTGGAGTATAAAATGATATAAATGTAATACTGTAAACTGCTAGCTTTATTAGAATATGTAAAATAAGAAAAGGTGAAGTAACGAGAATCGGCAACAAGACGACTTTATGGGATTGACTCTGTAATCTTTTGCTGGCAATCTTGTCCTCCCTGGAACACCATTCGAGAAGATTCCGTAAGATGAGACTAAGCCTCAATACTTCAATTCGAGAAGATTCCATTTAATTTTATCCAACCTCAATACTTCAACTCTTTATAGAAATCAGAAAGCCTTACAACTTCACAGGAATCACAGATTAGTATTATTTTTTTAAATGAAAACCACCATAAGAAGAATCATGCAAAATAGTATAACACACTAAATGGGGCATAACGAGGAGAACAAATGAAGAAAATAAAAGAATGCACGGCTTTTAGTCCAGAACAAGTTTACAACTATAATTTATAAAATGTCGACTATATTATGTAGCACTACTTTATCGAAACCATTTTTTATATAACTAGTCTAAACCTCTTTTTTCTTTTTTGTTCAGAATCCTTTTCTGAAGTAAACGAAATGTTTATGGAAATCACTTTCCATACCGAGAATGTTCCGCCTTGTGCTGGTCAAAGCACTTATGATATGTAACTATATTTTTTAAGATGGTTGTGTGCTACTAGTTGCATAAACATTTGGAGACCAAGTACAGCTACTACGATATTACGAAATTACCATTCAAAATCTAAGAAAATATATATTATTAACCGATAAACACCGATTTAGTCCAGTTTCTATAGAATTGGACATGTTAAAAGGTTCAATCCGTAAGCTCCATATAGCAATATATATACAGAGTTCCAGTTAACGACGTTTAGAATCTAACATAGCAAAAAAAAATTATAGAAATGGCGAGTAAACGCTATTATATATCTTTTTTTTTACGAGTAAATTTTATAGAAATGACAAAGTAGAACCATGTTTAAAATTAAAGGTGTATCCGTGTTTGTTTTTTTTTTCAAAAAATCTTCTCAATAGCATAACATATGATCCTCCCAATATGGTAAAGAATCCGAAAATAAACTATGCTCGTTGTGACACCCCAACCCTCAAATACACCAAAAGAACTCCGACGACTTGCGTTAAACTCTCTAATCAAACCTGACCTGAAGGAAAGAGAAAAGAGGGGTGAGTAAAACAAGTTTTACTCAGTGAGAGCGATCCTGCCTGTCCACAGGACCGTCAACACAAAACTAAGCACACCAGCAAGCGCATACACAAAGTCTAAGAATAAGCTATCAATAAACCTCCTAATATCTCCAACAATCAAACATGCTTCCTCAACAACATATAACCTATATATTTCACTAAACACAACTCATATTTAAAACATTAAATCATGCCACCACACAATATCATATAATAACTCGTAACATATGCAGGCACCATTGACCATACATCCCTTACTCATGTTGACACAAATGGTCATACATCCACTTTACTCATGCAGACACTAATGGTCATACATCCTTTTTCCTCATGCAGACACTAATGGTCATACATCCACATATCAATATCAAACACTCACGTAACACATATCTGTCCTTAGTATACATATCATCACTAATAAACCTATATCATACAAACAATCAAACAACTTATCCCTAAACCAAGCATAACACGGTCAAAATAGCTTAGTGTTCAAAATCCACAGATCACACCCTCACCTGACTTTGAGCTGGTGAGAACTGATAGGAGAACGCTGGAGTAGCTAGCAACAATCTGAAACTTGCAGCAGAAGAAAAACAATTCAACACGTATTAGGGTTTCTGGGTTTTTGACAGAAGCAGATGATTCTTGACCGACAAGCAACCAACGCAGAAGCTAAGGTTTACCTTTTCCGGTGATAATGATAGCTCAGGTGGCTTCCCTAACACTCCTTCTATCTGTATAAACCGTCGAACTGACTTGAAGTTCTAAGGTAACGCCGGAATTCTTCCACCAAAACCTCAAGTCGAAACTGAAAACTGATTCTGACACAGTTAATTTCTGGGTTCAGAAAACAATGATTTTTCACCAACTTGAAACTTGAACTGCGAATGGAGTTTACCTCGTAATAAAGAACCGAAAGTTGCTACTTCTTCCTTGCAGATCGTGATCTGGGTCCTTCAGATCCGACGGTAAACGGATCACCAAAACCCCTACTTGACAATGTTTCTGAAATCCTCTTCTTCACTAAAACCAATTGTGAAGTCATAAGCTACAAACTCAGTAACCAATAGAGACATAATCAATGGAATAGACCATATCCATGATAGATTTGCCTTACCTAAACAAAGCCGGTGTTAAAAGATGAAACCGAGACGTACGTCCAACTCTTCTCTCCGCTTAACGTGATCCCAAAAGATACGCAACGTCAACTCTTGATCACTAATGATGGCGATGAAGGATTGAAACCAAGGAGATCTGATGCTTTAGGGTTTCGAGTTTGCAAAGCAAAGAAGTGGCTGGAGGTAGAGGAAGATATATACACCCGTACACATACGCATGTAGGTTTGCGACCAAAGTTGCTGGGCCTTTAGTGAGCTGGGTTTCTTTTCAACAAAAATAGGAGTTGGTCCATAGATGGATTGGGGTGTTACAATTCTCCCCCACTTAATTAGAATTCGTCCTCGAATTCATCATTCCTTGATGTACTTTATTTTCTTTCTTAATTAGTTGAGATTTGAATACATAATTCTTGAAAACAATTCTGTTGTCCATTAAAGAATCGAGTAACAGATAATGTCTCAAACTCACTAATTTTAAAGCTAAAAATAAAAAAAAAAAAAAAAAAAAATCAACCTCTTAGAATCCAATAAATGAGCTGGAAAACCGAAAGAAAGCAATTTTTTTTTTATCTGATATGCTTCAACATTTTACGGCCTTAACCCCTCATTTGTTCTTCTTCCATGCCATTAGTGGGTTTTTCGCCCTCTTGATTCCCCATAACAAATACACGAGCCCCTTGTGCTTGCCTCTTTGGTAATGGTAACAGTTCCTCTCCATCTCGATTATTTTGTTTTTGTCCCACCCATGACGTTCTACAGTTCCTTGCAACATGACCAGGACGTCCACATCGATGACAAGTATCTCGTCCTTCCGGACAGTCGGGCCTAATATGTCCGGGTTTTCCACACGTGAAACACACTCCCATGTGTGCCAAGCACTCTCCAGAATGTGTCTTTCCACATGTGTCACACAATGGGGCTTGATTCCACATTCTCTCATCCTTTTGGTTGTTCAAAACTCGCTTTTGTGACTCCCTTCCCTTAGTTTCCCTCAGCTGAGTATTCCTTAGGTCATTAGCTTCCTCCTCAAGTCCCCTCTCCACTGTAGCGGCCTGCTCAACAAGCTCAACCATGCTAGTACAACCTCGAACAGAGCAACGGTTACAAATATCAGCCCTCAATCCCCTCATAAATCTGCGAATCAATTCCTGCTCACTATACTCTCTCCCAATAAACCTCCTTAGACGAGTGAACTCAGCATCATACCCTCTAACAGTCATCATACCCTGACGAAGCTCCAGAAAATCACATTCTAACTGGTCCATAGCTTCCTGAGGAAAATACTTTTTATTAAACTCCTCCAAAAAATCCTCCCAAGTAGGCACATAACCAACAGGTAAGCTCCTCTCAACATTCCTCCACCAATTGTCTGCATCTCCATGCAAGTAATGCACTGCAAGATCCGTCCTAAACTCCACCGGACATCTAGCTGACCTGAGATTCTTCTCCAACATCTGCCTCCAATCATCAGCCCTGACCTGATCATTTCCACCAGTGAAATACTCTGTGTTCATATTACCCATGAGCTTCATTGTCTCAAAATAAGAAAACTGAAATCCTGCTGGTGGCTGAGGTGGAGCAACCGGGGGTGCAGGTGGTGGCTGGCGAGGTGCGGGTGCTGGGGGAGCATAAACTGGTCGATCCAAAATTTCTTGCATCATGTTCCGGAGCTCTTGCATCTCTGCACGAGTTGCAGCAATCTCTTCTGCATTAGCGGCAACGGAATCCTCTTCTGCTGGTGGTTGACCTTGCTCATTAGCTGGTGCATCACCAACTTGGTTTTCTCTGGGGTTTGCAGGACGCCTTCCTCTTCTGTTTGGTGCCATTCTCTGCTTGCATAAGATCAAAATTCAGAACCACTACGCAAACTAAAACTTTACTCAAACAATTCTAAACGCAAGTCTATTTCTTTTGGTGTTTTTTTTTTTTTTTTTGAAAAGTCCCAAACCCCTTTTTCAAATGCTAAAAAAAAAAAGAATTTTTTTTTTTTAAATCGTTTTAAAACTTAGCCTTCCGGGTCAGAACCGGCTTGGCTTTAACCTGGCTATGATACCAAAATGTGACACCCCAACCCTCAAATACACCAAAAGAACTCCGACGACTTGCGTTAAACTCTCTAATCAAACCTGACCTGAAGGAAAGAGAAAAGAGGGGTGTGTAAAACAAGTTTTACTCAGTGAGAGCGATCCCGCCTGTCCACAGGACCGTCAACACAAAACTAAGCACACCAGCAAGCGCATACACAAAGTCTAAGAATAAGCTATCAATAAACCTCCTAATATCTCCAACAATCAAACATGCTTCCTCAACAACATATAACCTATATATTTCACTAAACACAACTCATATTTAAAACATTAAATCATGCCACCACACAATATCATATAATAACTCGTAACATATGCAGGCACCATTGACCATACATCCCTTACTCATGTTGACACAAATGGTCATACATCCACTTTACTCATGCAGACACTAATGGTCATACATCCTTTTTCCTCATGCAGACACTAATGGTCATACATCCACATATCAATATCAAACACTCACGTAACACATATCTGTCCTTAGTATACATATCATCACTAATAAACCTATATCATACAAACAATCAAACAACTTATCCCTAAACCAAGCATAACACGATTACGGTCAAAATAGCTTAGTGTTCAAAATCCACAGATCACACCCTCACCTGACTTTGAGCTGGTGAGAACTGATAGGAAGAAGGCTGGAGCAGCTAGCAACAATCTGAAACTTGCAGCAGAAGAAAAACAATTCAACATGTATTAGGGTTTCTGGGTTTTTGACAGAAGCAGATGATTCTTGACCGACAAGCAACCAACGCAGAAGCTAAGGTTTACCTTTTCCGGTGATAATGATAGCTCAGGTGGCTTCCCTAACACTCCTTCTATCTGTATCAACCGTCGAACTGACTAGATGTTCTAAGGTAACGCCGGAATTCTTCCACCAAAACCTCAAGTCGAAACTGAAAACTGATTCTGACACAGTTAATTTCTAGGTTCAGAAAACAATGATTTTTCACCAACTTGAAACTTGAACTGCGAATGGAGTTTACCTCGTAATAAAGAACCGAAAGTTGCTAATTCTTCCTTGCAGCAGGATCTATCCAACAACACCAAAATCGTGATCTGGGTCCTTCAGATCCGACGGTAAACGGATCACCAAAACCCCTACTTGACAATGTTTCTGAAATCCTCTTCTTCACTAAAACCAATTGTGAAGTCATAAGCTACAAACTCAGTAACCAATAGAGACATAATCAATGGAATAGACCATATCCATGATAGATTTGCCTTACCTAAACAAAGCCGGTGTTAAAAGATGAAACCGAGACGTACGTTCAACTCTTCTCTCCGCTTAACGTGATCCCAAAAGATACGCAACGTCAACTCTTGATCACTAATGATGACGATGAAGGATTGAAACCAAGGAGATCTGATGCTTTAGGGTTTCAAGTTTGCAAAGCAAAGAAGTGGCTGGAGGTAGAGGGAGATATATACACCCGTACACATACGCATGTAGGTTTGCGACCAAAGTTGCTGGGCCCTCAGTGGGCTGGGTTTCTTTTCAACAAAAATAGGAGTTGGTCCATCGATGGATTGGGGTGTTACACTCGTCCCAGTTGTTGTGTTGAACATTTACGTAAAATGGAGATTGCTCGTTATCCTCGCAATCAAGTGTCTTCTCTGCACCAAACATCTCTCAAATCCGTCCTTAGATACACTTCTCCAACTTCGGAGGTGGATCATGTTCTAACTAAACAACATGTTATGTTGTTTCCACGATACAAAACATCGATGACAATCTAACCAACCTGATTTCGTCCACATTTCAGCTAAAATAATACAAAATATACTATTTTGAAACTTGTTCATCATATTTTTTGAATCACCGGAAAACAAAAATATGATTAAATTGCGACTTAAAATATTAAAATATAAGTGACAAATCAATACAATGATACCACTTTTCATATATATCAATTTAAGAGTTACGAAACGAAACTTTTTTGTTTTGCGCAAAACCAATCCAAGGACACGTTGAAAGAATCGATCTGGACTTATTCTGCAAAAACCAAAATATTTCAATTATTAGAATTTCTAAGAAATTATGAAAACAAAGGAAAAACTTGATTTAATTGATAAGATCGAAGCCAACCATAAAACCAGATTATGAAATAATATAAATATAAAAGTCCAAATATATTCTACTAGATTAAAGACAATGATATAACTAATTTTTCTTAAGAGATGCTAACAAATTTGGTTCCTTTGTTATAAAAGTAAGAGCTATAGCTCTAGGTTAGAAACAGAGAGAAGGAGGCTCAAAGATATTTCTTCATTGATAATTTCTACAGATTACATCGATTGTCTTTATATATGAGGAGATCTGATGATCTAATGATTACAAAAGTAGATAGATGACTGACAAGTGTCTCTATCAGTTGCACAAGATTGGTGAGACAAAAGCAGAGAATTGGTTCATTGTTTAGACCATAGTGTGAGCTATGTTTGGCGTCATATCCGTACGTTGCAGAGCACATGGGATGAGCTCATTTTCCTTGTTACCGTTAGTGACCAAGGTGAATAAGCAAACTGCAGTGGGTTTGATCATTTCTTCAAGGTCCAACTTTGTTTGTTGGACTGAGTTTTCAGTGATTCTACTTACATCTCCCCGCAAACTTGGAGTGGGTGGAGAAACCTTACCAAGTTTGAACCTGAGATCAGTGAAGACTTGAAGCGGCAAGGATTTAGTGAATATGTCCGCAAGCTAATGAGTTGCAGGAATGTGATAGACGACCATAGATCCCTCTGCAACCTGTTCTCTCACATAGTGATAGTGAACTTTAAAGTGTTTAGTCTTCTTGTGAAGTGTCGGATTTGCTGAGAGATATACTGCAGACAGGTTGTCGCAATACAATTCAGGAGCATGTTTGAGAGGCATGCCAATGTTCTCCAGCAGATCCTTTAACCAATTCACCTCTGCTACAGTATCTGACAAACAACGATACTCTGCTTCAGTGGAGCTGCGAGAAACTGATGTTTGCCGTTTTGCAGACCAGGAAATGAGATTGTCTCCGAGAAAAGTACAGAACCCTCCGGTAGAGCGACTGGTAGTTTGACAACCGGCGTAGTCACTGTCACTATAAGTTCTTAAGGTGAAATCAGCATTCTTTGAGAAGGAGATACCATAGTCGACAGTACCTTTGATGTAGCGAATTATTCGCTTGAGCAGACTGAAGTCAGCAACAGTAGGAGCGTGCATACGTTGACAAAAAGGGTTGACCGCAAACTGTATATCTAGGCGAGTAAGAGTGAGATATTGCAATTTTTCAGCCAGACTGCAAAAAAGAGTAGGCTGATCAAAAAGGTCTTCCAGCCATTTGACATTTTGGAGTTCGAGAGGTAGTGGTGTGGATGTTGGAGCACAATCAGCCATGCCAGCCGCCAAGATTAAATCCTCTGCATACTTATGTTGATTTAGAAACAAACCTGCAGGGTGATAATGAGTCTGTAGACCAAGGAAGTAGCTGAGCTGTCCCAGATCCTTCATATGAAACTCTTCATTAAGAGACTGTAGAAGCTCAGTAATCAGTTGAGGATTGTTTCCAGTAAGTGCCATATCGTCAACATATAGCAATAGAATGATGATGTTGTTGTCTTTGAGGTATATAAAGAGAGACGGATTTTTGAAGCTGCATTCAAAACCAAATTTTAGAAGAATGAGCTGAATTTATCGAACCATGCTCTCGGAGCCTGCTTTAATCTATAGACGGTTTTGTTGAGTTTCCAAACATGTGATGGATAGCTACTGTCTTTGATACCAAGAGGTTGTTGCATATAGACTATTTCAGTCAAATCGCCATGAAGAAACGCGTTTTTAACGTCGAGCTGCTTGATGTCCCAGTTATAGGCTGTTGCAGCATGAAAGACAAGTTGAATTGTAGCATTCCGAACCACAGGACTATAAGTCTCAAGGAAGTCTACACCCTCCTCTTGATCATATCCCTTTGCGACAAGACGTGCTTTTAATCTGTCCAAACTGCCATCCGCTTTAAGCTTTGACCTGAAAACCCAACGACAGCCCAAAACGTTCATATGTTCCTGATATGGAACCAGGGAGAACGTGTTTGTGTCAACGAAGGACTCGACTTCATCACCCATAGCTGCTGTCCAACCAGGATGTTTTAAAGCAGAGGCCACTATTTTTGGAGCTTTTTCAGTGGTGTGTGTTGCGTGGAAGGCATACTTTGGATTGGGTTTGCGAACTCCATCTTTTCCTCTCGTGACCATGTTGTGAATATTAACAACTGGCGCAGGAAGAGGAGAAAAATCATTCTCTACAAATAAAGGAACATCCTGGGGATCATCGGTGGTGTCATCAGTTTCAGTATCACTCGAAGTAGAAGCAGAACTTGAAGGTTCTGCAGATGTTGTCGAGACAGGAATTGCAGGTGCAGCTGGAGCAACTGTGTCAGTGATTTCAGTGACAAACACCACTGAGTTTTGAGGGATTGGATCAGTGGAAGGAGTTTGAGGAGGTAGAAAACTCTTTTGCCAAGCTGACAGTAATGGTGTAGTTGCAGCAGGAAGAAGACTAGAGTAATCTGATTCAAACGGATAGACACTCTCGTCAAAAATAACATGTATGCTGATGTAGACACGACTTGTAGGGGGATACATGCACATGTAGCCCTTATATTTTTCATTGTACCCAAGGAACACACACTTCATGGACTTAGGATCAAACTTATTTGCACCGTAGGCTCGAAGTGTAGGATAACAAGTGCTGCCAAATATCTTGAGATACGAGTAATCCGGTTTAGCTAAAAAAGAACTTCATAAGAGCTTGCAGAAGCTGGATGAACAGATGTTGGAAGAAGATTTATGATGTGATTGGCAGTGAAGAAAGCCTCAACCCAGTAGCATTGTGGAACTTTACTTTGGAACATCATGCTAAGACCAAGTTCAGACAGATGTCTATGTTTTCTTTCAGCTAGACCGTTTTATTGCGGTGTGTGTGGACATGATATAAGTTGTTTTATGCCATTGTTCGCAAGGTGAGTAACAAATTGAGTGCTAATGAATTCACCTCCTCCATCACACTGAAACATCTTGATTTTCTAATTAAACTGATTCTCAACAAATCTTTGGAAAAGCAAGAAGACTGTGTAGAAATCTGATAATTCTTCAAGGGATAAAACCAACATAGCGAGAATAATTGTCAACAAAGATCACATAATATCTAAAACCTTGAGTTGAAGTGACAGGAGCAGGATCCCACAAATCACAATTCAACCTCTCAAGAGGCCTACTAGCTACAAATGTAGAAGAAGAAAAGGGAAGTTGAGCACTCTTCCCAAACTTGCACGACTCACAAAGCTTGTTGGTGTGTTTATTGACTGATATTGCTGCAGTAGAGGAGAGGTGTTGAAGAATCTCTGCACTAGGATGACCCAACCATTTGTGTCAGACATCATCACTTGCGGCGAGTTGTCTTGTAGAGCAGTGAGCCTGGAATGCAGGATTTTTCAACACAGTGATTGCTACTCATGTTTTCTGTTGTGAGGAGCTGCTTGGTATGCTTGTCCTTTACACGCACACTATCAGAGTCAAACTTAATGGAACAAGGATAGTCTGTACAAAGCTTAGAGACTGAAAGCAAAGATTTTGTAACATTGGGACAAACAAGAACATCATTCAGAGGCAGATATTTACCTGAGAGAGTCTGCAGAGGGACAGTACCAATGTGTGTGATTGGCAAGAAGTGATGCAGACATCGATCCTACCAACCAAACCGTTGAACCAAATCCTGTACCATATCCTGTACCAGAAGTACGAGAAGGCCCTGTGACACGATCAAAGGCTAAACAGCTAAGGAAGAGGTTTAACCTAGCCATTCAAGACATCATAAGCTCTCTAGAGCTGAAGGACGTCAACTGGTCTGTACCATCATCATGCCGCCACAACATATATGATCACATTGCCGAGGAAGAGCTTCCTGAAGCCTTCACCCAAATGAGCCTTGATCAAACCAGTTCCCCAGGTAAGAAACCTCCTTTTTCAGGTCAAGGAACCTCAAGAAGCCAAGAGAAGACATCGGAGCTGCAAGAGACGTGTGATACAAGCTACACCTCTGAAAGCGATCAAGATAGCAAAGATCAAGACCAAGACACAGAGGGCATGGACAAGCATCAAGAGACTGAAAAAGATATTCTAGAAGGATCCCAAGAAGACCCCTACTTCAAGAAACAAGTACAAGACAAGACGCCTGAAGTAGTTCAGCGAGTACAAGAAGTGGTTCAGAGAACATCAACTGGGCCTAGATCGCATCCAGGTAAGTCTTATTCAATATTTTCGATCCTTGCAGGTCCCACCAGCCCCAGCTAGAAGACTTCCTCATCAAGAGAGATCAAGTCTAATTAGCGTTTTCTTTTATTAGCTTATTTACTTTCCAAAAAGACAATGATTTGTGTTTGATTTTATTTTCTTTCCTTGTTGCATTTTCTGCATTTATTTTTCGGCCTTAAGGCTAGCTGAAGGACTCTTATAAAGTCCCCCTGCAGCAGTTGTACGAATTTCACCTTTGATTATCAATAAAATACTGAATTTTCTTATTTTTCTCTTTAAGTGTTCTTAAGAGAATTAAGCTTGTTCTCTGTCTTGTGTGTGAGATTCCACAAGGCTGAGTTCGTGTACTGTATCAGAGACCAATCACATCTCTGTGGTGTACTTCAATCCGCCAGCACTTCCCCCTCTACCGATCCCACACGAGAGAAGCGACCGCCATCGTGTCAGATCTCCACCATCGACCATCTTTCCTTCACAAGAGAGAAGCGACCGCCAGCTTGTGAAGCCATCAACTCTATCCCGGTATAAGACTCACCACCGAGTCTTGTATCATCTGGTATCAGAGCACAGTTCACGCTGTTCCCTTGCCAAGTTTATCTTTTCCATTTACTTTCATTCGATTTGTAGCTTTTGTTTTATTTTTATTTAAAAAAAAAAAATTAAGAACCCTAGTTTGCCGCAGCTTGGTCTCTAGGTTGTTTAGTTTATTTACAAACCATAAATCAAAAAAAAAAAAAAAGAGTTTGTTTCCATAAGTCGTCTGTTTCACTGTTTCAGTCTCTGCATTAGATCTTGAACTAGTTCATCTCGCATTTTTTAAAAAAAAAAAAAAAAAAAAAAAAATTTTGTATCCTTTTCAGCTTTCGTTTCATAGCTTTATTACTGCTATTCATTCGTAAAATTTCAAAAAAAAAAAAAAAAAAAAAAGTTTCCTTTGATTTTCTTTGAAATTTCTTTCTTTTAAACTTCTGTGGTACGTTGATCCTTTGTTGTTTTTGTCTAAGTACAGAACCGTTCTAGACACTCGATATGGGAGAAAACGCAGAAATACCCCAAGACGCCATGATGCAAATGATGAGAACCCTCACAGAGCAGTTGAGAGGACTCGGCGAAAGAATCGGACGTCTGGAGCAACCTCAGGCTAGGGTTAACGTTGGACCAGATCCAGAAAGAATGAATGTCCGCGATGAGGAGAACGAATCCATTGACATGGATGATGAAGATGATCCACCACCAGACCCATTAAGGCGACAACATCAGCGGAGAGAGGATCCTTTGATGCGGAACCGCGCTAGAGAGGTAGAACCACGAGAACAAAACCGAGATGTCAAACTAATACCTCCTACTTTTGCAGGGAAATCTAATCCGGAGGTTTACATGGACTGGGAGAGACGAATGGAGTACATATTCCAATGTTATGGCTATGGAGAAGCTCGAAAGGTAGCCCTTGCATCGGCGCAGCTCACCGACAATGCCTTGTCATGGTGGGATAGGACGGTAGCTGATAGGAGGAGGCAGCGGTTTGCTACCATCAGCAGTTGGGGAGATATGAAGTATCTCTTGAGGTTGAGGTATGTCCCTGATCATTATCAACGAGACTTACAAAAACGTTTTAGAAAATTGTCTCAGGGAACAAGGACCGTGGATGAGTATTTTGAGGAGTTTGAGAAGCTCATGAACTCTTTGGAGCTAGAAGAATCGAGTGAGTCCCTAATGGCTCAATTCATTGATGGCTTACAAGAGCGTATAGCCCGAAAGGTGGAGACATCGAACTACAGCAGCCTGCATGAACTACTTCACAAGGCTGTACAAGTGGAGCAGCAAATCCAGCGTAAGATGTCTTTAAGGAACCGTACTCAAAACAACACGCCTTGGAATGCAAGCAACAACCGGAGCATGGACAAAGGCAAAACTGTAGACAATGACTCTAGGTTCAAGAACAAGTCTAGTGAGGCACCTAAAACCTCTAAACCCGAACCAGGTAAGTTTCCTAACACTAGTCAATCCCGTAGCCGTGACATTACTTGTTTTAAATGTCAAGGCAGGGGACACATGGCGAGAGAATGTCCGAACCAAAGGGTGATGATTGTCACCCCTAGTGGAGATTATGAGTCTCAAGATGAGCAAGACGATGACCAGACTGATCTGGAGAATGACGTGGAGTATCCCGATGTAGGAGAACTCCTTGTGATCCGGCGTATGCTGAGCGTGCTTGTCGACCCCGAGGAGAAAGTTCAAAGAGAAAATATATTCCACACTCGATGCACAATCAAGAACAAGGTATGTAATTTGATTATTGATGGAGGTTCTTGTACTAATGTTGCTAGCAAGTATATGGTGGACAGGTTAGGTCTTCAGAAAACAAAGCACCCGAGGCCATACAAACTTAGGTGGCTTAATGATGACACCGAGCTGAAAATTGCTGAACAAGTCACTGTATCATTCAGCGTTGGGAAATACCAGGATCAAGTCGTTTGTGATGTAGTTCCAATGAGGGCCGGACATCTTCTTCTTGGAAGACCATGGCAGTTTGATCGAGCTACAACTCACGACGGTCGAACAAACCATTACACTTTCACGCACAATGACCGTAAGTTCAACCTTGCCCCTCTAAGTCCCTCTGAAGTTCATGAATTGCAAAAACACATGAACAAAGAGGTCGAGGTAAGGACTTCTAATCTTTATTTGAGATCCAATGAGATTTGTAAAACCATGAGTGCCCAGGGCACCGTGCTACTAATGTTGTTCAAAGAATGTTTAAGTACAGGTACAAGAGAGCTTGAACTACCCGCTAAAGTACAAGCTGTGCTAGATCAATACAAAGACGTGTTTCCAGAGGAGATACCCCCAGGATTACCTCCTATTCGTGGCATTGAACATCAGATCGATCTTGTACCAGGTTCTGCTTTACCTAACAAACCAGCTTACAGAATGAATCCAGAGGAATCTAAGGAGCTAGAGAAACAAGTGCGTGATCTCATGGATAAGGGATACATAAGAGAGAGCCTCAGCCCGTGTGCAGTACCAGTTCTGTTAGTTCCAAAGAAGGATGGAACATGGAGGATGTGTGTAGACTGTCGAGCAATCAACAACATAACTATCAAGTATCGACATCCCATTCCAAGACTAGATGACATGTTGGACGAGTTAAGTGGTGCAATCGTCTTCTCCAAAATTGACTTGAGGAGCGGCTATCACCAGGTCCGAATGAGGGAAGGAGATGAGTGGAAGACCGTGTCAAAACCAAGCAAGGTCTCTATGAGTGGCTTGTCATGCCATTTGGGTTAACCAACGCCCCAAGCACTTTCATGCGACTAATGAACCAGGTTCTAAGGTCATTTATTGGTAAATTTGTTGTTGTTTATTTTGATGACATACTTATTTACAGTAAGTGCCATTCTGATCACATTAAACACCTTGGGTTAATTTTAAAAACGCTTCGGAAGGAAGGCCTTTATGCTAACCTAAAGAAGTGCTCCTTTTGTACTGATCAGTGTGTGTTCTTAGGCTTTGTAGTGAGTAAACAGGGCCTACAGGTGGATGAGGAGAAAATCAAGGCAATAAGAGAATGGCCTACTCCCACTTCGATTGGACATGTTCGCAGCTTCCATGGTCTCGCAAGCTTCTACAGGAGGTTTGTCAGGGATTTCAGTACAGTGGCTGCACCAATGACTGCCGTGATCAAGAAAAACGTGCCTTTCTCATGGGGAGAAGCCCAAGAAAAGTCCTTCAACACCTTGAAGGAGAGGCTCACGCAAGCACCAGTCTTAGCCCTTCCAGATTTTGAAGTCATGTTTGAAGTAGAATGTGATGCATCAGGTTTGGGAATTGGAGCTGTACTACATCAGAGGAAAAGACCTGTGGCTTTCTTCAGTGAGAAGTTGAGTGGAGCTACGTTGAACTATCCGACCTATGACAAGGAGCTTTATGCCTTAGTTCGAGCACTGAAAACATGGCAACATTACTTGTTATCCAAGGAATTCATCATTCACACCGATCATGAAACCCTCAAGCATCTCAAGGGTTAGACTTCACTTAAGAGGAGACATGCTAAGTGGTTGGAGTTCATTGAGACGTTCCCATATGTGATAAAGTATAAGAAAGGCAAGGAGAACGTGGTTGCTGATGCTTTGTCAAGGAGGCATGCTCTTATAGCTACTATGGAGGCTAAGGTAATGGGTTTTGAGCATATCAAGGAGCTGTACAAAGATGATCCAGAACTAGGAGAGTGCTACAAGGAGTATGGCAAAGGAGCATATCAAGCATTCTACTTGCAAGATGGGTTTCTATTTAGAGACAAGCGGTTGTGTATTCCTCAAGGTTCCATGCGAGAATTGATACTTACCAAAGCACACGGTGGAGGTTTGATGGGTCACTTTGGTGTCGACAAGACCTTGGCCGTGGTAATGGAACATTTCTTTTGGCCCCATCTCAAGAAAGATGTTGAGAGATTTTGTGCTCGATGCATTGTCTGTCACAAAGCCAAATCCAGGTTACATCCTCATGGTCTTTACTTACCATTACCTATTCCTAATGCCCCTTGGGTAGATATTTCTATGGACTTTGTCTTAGGATTACCAAAGATCAAACACAAGGATTCAATCTTTGTTGTTGTGGACCGGTTCTCCAAGATGGCACACTTCATTCCGTGTGACAAGACCAATGACGCGACTCAAACCGCAAATCTGTTCTTCAAGGAAGTGGTGCGCCTCCATGGAATTCCAAGGACTATAGTCTCTGATCGTGACACCAAGTTTTTGAGCCACTTTTGGAAGACACTTTGGAGAAAGTTAGGTACCAAGCTTCTATTCTCAACAACTTGTCATCCCCAAACGGATGGACAAACGGAAGTGGTAAACCGAACTCTCTCTACTTTACTTAGAGCCACTCTTGGTAAAAATATGGTAACATGGGTTGATTGTATTCCTTTTATCGAGTTTGCTTATAATCGTGCTGTCCACTCGGCTACAAAACTATCTCCTTTCGAGATAGTCTATGGAATTAACCCTTTGTCTCCATTAGATTTAGCACCATTGCCTCAGATAGAACAGGTTTGCCAAGATGGACTAAGAAGAGGAGAAATCATCAAGAAGTTACATGACAAGGCCAAAGCAAATTTGGAAAAGAAGTATGCCGACAACAAACGCAAGGCTGATCGGGGAAGAAAGGAGATGTTGTTCAAACCAGGAGATTGGGTTTGGTTGCATATGAGGCCTGAAAGATTTCCAACACAACGAGCCTCTAAGTTATCACCAAGAGGCGACGGTCCATTTAAAGTTCTTGAGAAGATCAATGATAACGCTTACCGTTTGGAGCTGCCAAATGAGGTAAAAATTTCTCACACTTTTAATGTAGCTGACTTGTCTGCTTATGATCCAGGAGATTCAGTTTTGAGGACAAAACATTCTGAAGAGGGAGGGAATGATGCGGACATCGATCCTACCAACCAAACCGTTGAACCAAATCCTGTACCATATCCTGTACCAGAAGTACGAGAAGGCCCTGTGACACGATCAAAGGCTAAACAGCTAAGGAAGAGGTTTAACCTAGCCGTTCAAGACATCATAAGCTCTCTAGAGCTGAAGGACGTCAACTGGTCTGTACCATCATCATGCCGCCACAATATATATGATCACATTGCCGAGGAAGAGCTTGCTGAAGCCTTCACCCAAATGAGCCTTGATCAAACCAGTTCCCCAGGTAAGAAACCTCCTTTTTCAGGTCAACGAACCTCAAGAAGCCAAGAGAAGACATCGGAGCTGCAAGAGACGTGTGATACAAGCTACACCTCTGAAAGCGATCAAGATAGCAAAGATCAAGACCAAGACACAGAGGGCATGGACGAGCATCAAGAGACTGAACAAGATATTCTAGAAGGATCCCAAGAAGACCCCTACTTCAAGAAACAAGTACAAGACAAGACGCCTGAAGTAGTTCAGCGAGTACAAGAAGTGGTTCAGAGAACATCAACTGGGCCTAGATCGCATCCAGGTAAGTCTTATTCAATATTTTCGATCCTTGCAGGTCCCACCAGCCCCAGCAACGGCTAGAAGACTTCCTCATCAAGAGAGATCAAGTCTAATTAGCGTTTTCTTTTATTAGCTTATTTACTTTCCAAAAAGACAATGATTTGTGTTTGATTTTATTTTCTTTCCTTGTTGCATTTTCTGCATTTATTTTTCGGCCTTAAGGCTAGCTGAAGGACTCTTATAAAGTCCCCCTGCAGCAGTTGTACGAATTTCACCTTTGATTATCAATAAAATACTGAATTTTCTTATTTTTCTCTTTAAGTGTTCTTAAGAGAATTAAGCTTGTTCTCTGTCTTGTGTGTGAGATTCCACAAGGCTGAGTTCGTGTACTGTATCAGAGACCAATCACATCTCTGTGGTGTACTTCAATCCGCCAGCACTTCCCCCTCTACCGATCCCACACGAGAGAAGCGACCGCCATCGTGTCAGATCTCCACCATCGACCATCTTTCCTTCACAAGAGAGAAGCGACCGCCAGCTTGTGAAGCCATCAACTCTATCCCGGTATAAGACTCACCACCGAGTCTTGTATCAAGAAGTCACCATTTTCAACCATGACCATGTTGTTACCACGATAGGATTGTGAGTGTTGCAGGTTTGCAGTGGAGTTGGTGATGTGAGAGGTGGATCCACTGTCAAGTAGCCACTCAGTTCCGTTGCTGTGACAGTCACCATCAGAGATACGCATGGCAGCTAAAGCAGTGGTTTGTTGCTGAACATAATCCTCATTGAAGCTATTGTAGCAATCATACACACTGTGACCATACTTGCCGCAGATTTGACAGGTTGGTCTAGCGGATCCTGATGTCTTATTGTGATTGTCTTGTCCTTGTGAACCACGACCATGTTGCTGAAAGCCACGACCACGAGTGGAGTAGTTGCCTCGACCTTTGTAACCTCCACCAGATCAACCACCTCTGTTGCCTGAACCCCCTCTATCAAAGTAACTTTTCTCAGCCTGAAAGGCTAGATGAGGAGTGACAACCGAAGCAGAGGAGTAGGTCTTGAGATTTTCGTTAAAGGCGGTGACTTTAAACACCACGTCCTCATAGTAATGACCAGGAACAGAGTCCATAGAGTGCTCAACAACAGTGGAAACAGACTCATATTCTTTTCCCAAGCCAGACAGTAAACCGTGAATCTTTTCCAAATCAGTCATAGGAAACCCGATGGAGTCAAGCTGATCAAAGAGTTTCTTAAGTTCACTAAGATATTCCTCCATGGTTCAGCCTAACTTAAGACAAGCACGCAGACGGTTCTGAAGTTCAAACTTCCTAGTGGTTGAAACCCGATTAAACTTTTTAGCAAGAGCGGTCCATACCTCTTGTACAGATTGCATACCATAGACCACCCTCAAAGCAGGTTCAGACAGAGAACCAAAGATCCATGCCATGACAAGCTGGCCGTTGCGAATCCACTTGGTAAACTCCGGATTTGGCTATGTGGTGACTCCAGCAGCACCGGTGACAGAGCGAGTAGATTCCGAACGAGTGAATGAACCATTGACATAGCCAAACAGCAGTTGCGGTGAGAGAAAGGACTAAAACTGAGTCTTCTATAGCAGATAGTTGGACTATATTAGTGATATGCCATGGTTTTTGTGGTTTTTAACCATGATATAAGGAGTCTTTTAGTGTCTTTTCATTTGTTTCTAGATTTTTTTTGAGTCTTTACAGGTTTTTAGCATGAAAGAAGCAAAATAGAGCAATTTGGATGATTCTGGAGCATTTAACCGGACGAATTTAATTTGGAGTCTGATCCTATGAGGAGCATCGACCAACACCACACAAGAGGGCATCGATCGACACCCCTCTCTGCCGACTCCAAGCCAAGTTTTGGAAAATTTACAAAAGTTGCCCAAAGTCTTCCATAATTGCAACATAAGTCCCTGGCGTGTTTTAGGACATATATATATAGTTTTTAGGTTTTTAAAACCTTTAAGTTGTATTCTAGCAAGTTTTATTTTTCCTGCAACCCTGTGAGATTTTGAGAGCTTTTTAGGAGAGAGAGATCTGCTTTGTAGAGAAGAATTCTTGAACTCCCTCTTTACTCTTTTAATTTCAATTGCTTATTATTCAAAAATCATGTCTTGTTCTTCATTGATTATGTCTGAGTAGTTTGCTTGTTAGGTTTAGGGTTTTTCACAGGGATTTTATGAATTATTAGATCTGTTTATTTAGGATTCTTTATCTTTCTAGATCTTCATCATAGGTTGTTCTTCATATTAAACATTGATTGGCCATCTAGAATTAATACCCTAGGAAAATAAATTGATATGAGAATATAATTGATTTTCCTGATAAAACCTTTTGATGAGCAAAATTATTTCTTGCAAAGAGATTTGATTTAATAATTTTGTGAACAATCTAAACCTGATTTATTGCTGATTTTTAACCTAGAATTTTACAAAGAGATTTGGATTTTCTGGTTTTAAATTTAGATATTATTTGCAGTGAGAACTGATTTAATTTACAAAAGTGTTTAGAGTTCTAGATCTGTTATTAATTGTTTGAATCCTATTTATTTCTTGATTTAATATTTCATAATTTCCTGAGAAATTCCCTAGGCCTAGCTTTTTTATCTTCTGAATTTACAATAATTTTTATTTAATATTTTGCATTGCTTTTATTTTAATTCAATTTAATCTGTTTAGCATAATTATAAAACTCTATAATTTATTGTGTAGACTTGAGTTCTTGTGGAATTCGACCCCTAAGTATTACAGTGATCTCTTAATTTGAGAGAGTAGCTCAGGGTTAAATTTGAGCATATCAATTAGTTTAAGATTCTGTTGTAGCCATTGCGGCGTACTACTAGAGCTCTGATACCATAAAAGCAAGAGCTATAGCTCTAGGTTAGAAACAGAGAGAAGGATGCTCAAAGATATTTCTTCATTGATAATTTCTACAGATTACATTGATTGTCTTTATATATGAGGAGACATGATGACCTAATGATTACAAGGGTAGGTAGATGACTGACAAGTGTCTCTATCAGTTGCACAAGATTGGTGAGGCAAGAGCAGAGAATTGGTTCATTGTTTGGATCATAGTGTGAGCTGTGTTTGGCGTCATATCCCTACGTTGCAGAGCACATGGGATGAGCTCCTTTTCCTTGTTACCGTTAGTGACCAAGGTGAGTAAGCAAACTGCAGTGGGCTTGATCATTTCTTCAAGGTCCAACTTTGTTTGCTGGACTGAGTTTTCAGTGATTCTACTTACATGTTATTGTCCTTGGCAACTCTAGATTTGTCTCCGGAATAATTCTCTTTAAGGCATATGATTACCCAAACATGCAAAAGTACAAATATATCTTGTTATATATTGCATGTATCTCTCAACTAAATGTTTGTATAGTTCTAAACTTTAGTGGTATTTACATCAATAATTGTAACATTGTGCGTGTGTTAACTCTTGTACTATATGTATTTAAGAACTCATATACATTTATACATGTATGCTCTTATATGTAGAAGATGAATCTTGTATTATACAGAAGACTTTACACAGCTATATATACTGGTACATGGAATACCCTAGAATACAACTATAAACAGAATGTTCTATAAGTGACATGATACGAGAATGATACGAGAATATTGAGCTATTGAATAGTGTATCATTGCGTATCTCTTACACGCCCCCTCAAGATAGAGGGGCTGGAAGCACTCCAATCTTGTTACGCAAATGTAGAAAGTGTGTTCGGGGAAGCGGTTTGGTTAGTGCATCAGCTAACTGATCTTTGGTGTGGACATGAGAGACACGAAGAAGGCCTTGTTGAATCTGCCCTCGTACAAAATGATAGTCTAGCGCAATGTGCTTCATTCTGGAGTGAAAAATGGGGTTTGCACATAGAAACGTCGCGCCAACATTATCGCAGTATATAAGCGGCACCACTCGAAGAGGTATCCCAAGCTCCGTCAAGAGATTGCTTATCCAGCGAAGTTCTGCGGAGGTGTTGGCAACTGCACGGTATTCAGCTTCGGTGGAGGAGCGAGCAACACTCTTCTGTTTCTTTGCAGTCCATGACACCGGATTTGTACCCATATAAACAATGTATGCATTTGTGGAGATATAGTCGTGAGTATCACCTGCCCAATCGGCATCAGAGAAGGCGTGGAGAGTATGATCATTTTTGGCCGAGAAGAAAATCCCATGAGTAGTTGTGCCAGCGAGGTAATGTAAGATGCGTTTGGCGGCTTGCCAGTGGTCTTGAGTAGGGCGATGCATGAACTGAGACAAACGGTTCACCGCAAAACTGATATCGGGACGAGTAAAGCTGAGATATTGTAAGCTGCCAACGAGTTGACGGTACTCCTTGCCATCAGGAAGAGCAACGCCGGATTGAAGATTGAGTTTAGGAGAGGAGGCCATCGGCGTGGCAACAGGCTTCGCATTGAGTATATTGTGACGATGAAGAAGATCAAGAATGTACTTGCGTTGAGAGAGATGGAGACCGGTATTGGTACGATGAGCTTCGATCCCTAAGAAGTAGTTAAGGTCCTCTGGGTCCTTGACAGAGAAACGATCTGCCAAGAGCTGAAGAATGTGACGAATGCTGGACTTATCATTGCCTGTAACAAGTATATCATCAACATAGACTAGGAGATAGACATAAGTTGTTCCACGACGCAGGATAAACAGAGAGGTATCAGCAAGTGAGTTGAGGAACCCGAGACTGAGTAGATAGGATTTTAATTCAGTATACCAGGCACGGGGAGCTTGTTTCAAGCCATATATCGCTTTGCGGAGACGACATACATACGACGGATGATCAGAATCAACAAACCCCGGTGGTTGCTCCATGTATACTTCCTCGTTTAGGGTGCCTTGAAGGAACGCATTGTTAACATCTAACTGAAGAATCGGCCAAGAGCGGCTTACCGCAACATCAAGAACTAAGCGGAGGGTAGTAGCTTTGATCACTGGGCTAAAGGTCTCGGTGTAGTCACGACCATATTCCTGGTTGTAGCCTTTGGCGACAAGCCTTGCTTTACACCTGCTAAGAGTGCCGTTAGGCAAAAATTTGTTTTTGTAAACCCACTTACAGCCAACAATGTTATGATTCAGTGGTCGGGGAACAAGGTCCATTGTCCGATTGCGCGCAAAGGCATCAATCTCACCCGACATCGCATCACGCCATACCTTATCCTTCATAGCTTGGTTCACGGTTAAAGGTTCAGTCGGGATGTTGGGAGATAAAGCTGCGGAGAGATTTAGTTTCCGTTTGGGTTTCACAATATTATTCTTACGTCGGGTTTGCATGGGGTGTATATTTTCAACGGGAGGTTGTGGAGGTTGTGGAGGTTGAAGATGTGGAGAGGGAGTATCGGGGATAGAGGAGGAAGGTTGTGATGAAGATGATTGGTTAGACGGGCTTGGTTATTGAGAGGTTATTGGGCTTTGATCAGTATGGGCCGGAGAGTTGATTGGGTTTATTATAGGAGAAGCTGGGTTTGTGGTAGCTGGGCTAGTGGATCGAGAAGGAGAAGAAGAGGAGACATCTGACATCGGATCTGCAATGTTACAATTCGGAGAAGAATCACTTACCGGTGTGTGGGAAGGAGTCTCCGACGGTGCAGTCTGGTGAGAATCAGAGCTCGTGTGTCCCGGTAACGGAGGCGACGGCGAGGCGAGTGGCGACGGCAGGACAGGCGGTGGTGTGGATGAGTGAGTTGTTACTGTCGGGTAGAAGGAATGAGAGGATGGTGGAGCAGAGTCGGAGGGTGACGGTGGTGTTGCAGGAGGCGAACGAAGAGAGGCAAAAGGAAAGGTTGTTTCGTCAAACTTGACATGGCGGGAGACGTAGACACGGCCTGTGCTCGGTTGAAGACAGAGGTATGCACTTTGAGTGAGAGAGTATCCCAAGAAAACACACGGAGTCGATCGTTGTTCAAGCTTGTGAGCAGCATAAGGACGCAACCAAGGAAAGCAGAGACAACCAAAGATTCGAAGTTTAGAGTAGTTGGGCTGAGTGCGAAAGAGCTTCAGGAAGGGAGACTCCATGTCAATGACCGGTGTAGGTAAACGATTGATGAGATATGCGGCGGTGGCAAAGGCATAGGTCCAGTATGTGGTAGGAAGACCACCTTTGGTGAGGAGCGAGAGGCCAGTTTCAATAACATGTCTGTGTTTGCGTTCGGAGATACCATAATGCCCCGGCGTGTGAGGCGGTGAAGTGAAGTGTGATATTCCAGCGGTGGAGAGAAAGGACTTAAGAGGAACGAATTCACCACCATTATCCGAGAATAAGGTACCAATACGAGTGGTGAATTTGTTTTCCACAAGGGCTTTAAATGCAACAAAGGTGTCATGGACTTGAGATTTTGCTTTTAGAGGATATAGCCAAGTGTAGCGAGAGTAATGATCAACAAGGACTAAGTAATACTTGTAGTTGTCAACTGATAGAACTGGGAATGTCCAGACATCTGTAAAAATATATTCAAGAGGACGGGTTGAGGTAATGGACGTTTGTGAAAATGGTAGTTTGTGATTTTTATTAATAGAACAATCAGAACAAAACAAAGTTTGAGAAGGAGATGTAGAATAAGGAAGAGAGTATTTGGATAATAGAGTTTTGAGGATAGGAGAATTAGGGTGGCCTAAGCGATGATGCCAGTTCACTAATGTTGGTGTTGATGACGATGAAGCAAAGAAGGCAGATACAGTAGACGCCGGCCACTCATAAACCTCGTCTTTAGGTCGGCCTTGGAGTAACGGGACACCCGAGCTCAGATCCTTCACCTGAAAGGCAGCAGGAGCAAATTCAACAGACACTTTGTTATCATTGCATAACCGATAGACAGATATTAGGTTTTTGTGAATATTAGGGACACATAGGACATGATTAAGATTGAGGTGACGAGAAGAAGAGGGTAGAGATAGTGAACCAGTATGAGTGATAGGGAGAGCGGAACCATCACCAATGAGAACAGAGTCAGCACCGTGATATGGGCGAGGCGAGGTGAGGCTGTGGAGATCACTAGTCATGTGATGAGTAGCTCCACTGTCCAAAAGCCACGAGTTTGTAGAAGGCGGAGCAGTGAGAGCATGATTAGCACTCGGCTGCCATGGACGAACAGGTGTTGGAAGCAGACCACCGTGGGGAGAGCCGTGAGATTGGTATAGTTGGGAACAACGTTTTGCGCTGTGACGAAAGACACCACACAACTGACACTTGCCTTGATAGCCGCGAGTGTCTTGACGTTGAGAGTTGTAGGTGTGATTGTTTTTGTTGTTCCATTGTTGTTGTGGGCGCTGGGTGTGTCGCTGTTGATGCTGACGAGGACGAGACGTAGCAACGTTGGCAGAGACATGAGTAGAGGAAGACACCATAAGAGCAGCGGTGAGTAATTGAGCCTCTTTGTTGAAAAGCTTTTCATGGACTTCGGTGAGCTTAGGAGATACTTCACGTCCTTCAACTTGATCAGCAACGGATTTGTAGTCGTCTGGAAGACCACGAAGAACAGCTTCAATTTGCTCATCAAGATCGAGAGGCTTACCAAGAAGTGCAAGTTTGTCGAAACGAGTTGTTAACCCTTGCATATACTCGTCGACGGTCTTGTCACCTTTGGAGAATTGTTGTAGTTGAAGACGCAGCTGCTGAATATGGCCTTTGCTTGGTTTGGCGAAGATGTCTGCAACAGTACGCCACATCTCCGCAGCAGATTTGGTGGTGGTGACAAGAGGTTGAACGGAGGGAGAGAGAGTTCCGAGAAGACCGCTGTAGATCAGCTTGTCTTGACGGCGCCACTTGGTGTAGTCAGGGTTGGGAGAGGTGACACCAGCGGAGACCACCGTCGGAGCCGGAGGAGGAGTAGATCCATCGATATACCCGGCTAGATCGTAACCATCGAGCAGAGAGTGGACTTGGAGACTCCAAGTGATGTAGTTGAGAGAGGTGAGCTTAATAACATTACTCATATTGATGTTAAGATAGGATTGAGTGGTATCAATGACCTCAGCAGTATTAGTCATGGAGAAAATAGAAGGAGAAAGACGAAACAGAGAAGAAGGGAAAAAAAAAACAGAGTAAAAGCGAAGACGGAGAAGAAAGGAGACTGAAATTTTTTTCTCTTTTTTTTTTTTTTTTTTTTTTAGATCTTGTACTGCTCTGATACCATGTAGAAGATGAATCTTGTATTATACAGAAGACTTTACACAGCTATATATACTGGTACATGGAATACCCTAGAATACAACTATAAACAGAATGTTCTATAAGTGACATGATACGAGAATGATACGAGAATATTGAGCTATTGAATAGTGTATCATTGCGTATCTCTTACATTATATATCAAATATTATATATATCTTATCTTTTTATTATTTTGAAGGATTATGTTATATCTTCTTTTGAATGTGTCATAAGAACTCATTTACATTCACACTTATAACTCTGTAATGCGGGATTTTACCCGAACGGTTTCTGTCTCAGTCTCTGTAACGCGGACTTGTTGATGATTAATTCGATCACTTGCTCCCTTTCCTTTGTTCTTCTGCTCTCTTTTTTTACAACAAGGAGAAATCCATATCCCAAATGCAATTAACAACAGCAGCCCAACAGCACCGAATACTATTCCGACGATACCACCGGTGCTTAGTGACTTGGACTTTCCTACTTCTGAAGCACCTCCAACATCTAAGAAAAAAAAAAGGAAATGCAAATGAGTTATATGGAACAATTATATAGTTGCTTTATTGTGAGTGACCGGTTTCATCATACCCGAGAAGTAACTGTACGGATTGGCTTGAAAAATGTAAGGACCAAATATCTTGGGAGGCTTGTAAGTCTGGTTGCTAAACGCAAAACCAAGAATTGCCATTTCTGTTTGATTAAAACTAATTTTTCCCAATGGGAAGACCAAGAGATCTATTAGAAGCTGACGATCAGTTGTATCCTCTCTTATGTTTCTGATAGCCACCGACTCAACCGGATAAACGAACTTCTTAAAGAACTCTACCATTCCCTGCTGAAGATTCATGAAGTTGGTGGAGTTGAAAAACCCTGAGAATGAAGGAGATCTGAAGAAGAGTGTTCCTGTGATTGGATACACACATTGGCACGTGGGACTCGTTGTCTTGTTCATAACACATGGAGCACAATTCAATGGGAGAGTTGAAAAGGAAGAATTATGTTTGACAATTGAGCAGTAACTCGGTTCGTTCCCCAACTCCATGCACACCGGATTATTTGCTAATCTGTGGGACTATCAAAGAGATATGTAACTGGTTAAAAAGCTTACAAAAAATGTTATTTTAAATTTGTAACCAGTATATACATACAATACTTGGATGCGTTTACTAGATGTTGGTCTATAATGGGTTATGTCATTACTTTGCAAATCCACAAACTCCAACTGCTCGCTATAATTGGTACCAAAGTCCAATGTTTCGTTTATACCATTGCGCTTTAGGTTACTGCAAAAGTGAACAAAAGAAAATTAAAACATCTCAATTACTACAAATTTCACAAGTTCGACTTGATCTACCAATCAAAATTTTAGGTATTACTCACATAGTTTGTAGTTCAGTAGGGCTAAAAAGGAAGATTGGTATTGGACCTTCAAGTTGTATCCCTTCCATCCTTCTGTCAAGGAGAAGACCATTTGTTCTTTATAACTACTACGATATACAAAATATATATCTTATATAATGAGAGAAGGTTTCTTCTAAACTTTGTTTGAGGCGATGACATCTGACGCTTTATATAGTTGACACTTGTCCACTGCTAATTAAATATGGTAATAATTGTCAACTTATTCCCTTGGTAATTAAAAAATTTGCCTTAACAAACAAACAAATGGGATCTGAACATGCAGCCCCTATGTTTCTTTTCCTCTCATACGATATTTAAATTGAAGCTTGAATTTAGTTTTAGTTTTGCATTCTGCTTTTGAAAACGTAACAACTTGCCATCAAAGTAAATTAAGTCATTTGATAATTGCTTTGTTATTTATTTCCAATTAAATATTAGTAATCTATTTTCAAAAAATTATAATCCAATAGAATTCAATTTCTGATTACTTTTATTATTATTATAATCCCTCTCCCTCAATCTACCGGGAATCAACACCCCCACCCCAGGTTTCTTCTAAACTTTGTTTGAGGCGATGACATCTGGCGCTTTATATAATTGACACTTGTCCATTGCTAATTAAATATAGCCACAATTGTCAACTTAATCCCTTGGTAATTAAAAAATTTGCCTTAACAAACAAACAAATAGGATATGAACATGCAGCCCCTGTATTTCTCTTCCTCCCATACGGTATTTAAATTGAAGCTCGAATTTAGTTTTAGTTTTGCATTCTGCTTTTGAAAATGTAACGTATTGCCATCAAAGTAAATTAAGTCATTTGATAATTACTTTCTTATTTATTTTCAATTAAATATTAGTAATCTATTTTCCGTAAAATTATAATCCAATAGAATTCAATTTCTAATTATTATTATTGTTATTATAATCTCTCTCCCTCAATCTACTGGGAATCAACACCCCCACCCCACACACTAACTACGCTTTTAAAAATGTTACAACCTAAAAAAATTGCTCTCTACTCTACTCTAGAGTTACTCTCTAACGATCACCACTGGTAAAAATAGGATTGTTTTTGGGAAGCTCCATACTTTACAAGAAACAATCTCTTACTCAACTTTAAATGTCTCTTTCTAGACGAAAATATAAATCAACTACCTAATCCACACCACACCTATCTCACCTACTGTATATTAAAAACTTCCTCTTTAACTATTTTTTTACTTGCTTTCAGACATGCAACTCGTCTATCTAAGTTCGAAGATCTGTTGATTCGGGGAAAGCAATGTCTCTCTTTGGGAAAAACATGCCATTGAAAACATGCCAAACTTCTTACACTTTGGGCATACTATTTATATTTGAATGCAACATCGTCAACCAATATTTTTTTAACTCCAACAATTCTGCAAAAGATATTATATTTCATATACATCTGGTTAATTATGTATTTTTTCCCCCATTCTCCAACATGTAATATATATTGCTTCCAATTAAATCAGTTTTTGTCTTACTTTTCACATCAGTTTTTCCCAATATTCGTACAATAATATTTTAAAATGAACAACAATCTTATAGTCTTTAATATTTTCCCCAGTAACTATTTCAAGGCAAGTAATGTCCCATCAACTTTAGTTGGCAAAATTTATTAAGATCCAAAAGATTTGTACATGATTGAACAAATAGAGAGTTACGTCAAACAACAAGGATGGAGGCCAGGTAATACGACCAATTTATATTTTATTTTTACTACTATTACTTAAAACATCTTCTTGATATTTTTAAGGAACATTTGTTTTTGGTGTAAAGCAAAAGTGGTTGAAGTTGTGTATTGTGAAATAGGTGGCACTACATTTCATGCACTAACTGTAATTTGAAAATGAAAAATTTTGGTTTGACCTTGACACGTCACACTTTCTCTCCATCCGAAGCTGTGGGAATACTCCGGTGTGTTGTTTTCAATGAGTCCAGAGCGTGGCATCCGTTGTTTCATAGTTCTTTTCATATGTTTTTTTATTTTTATTTTGTGTACTAACTATTTGAAGGTACTATTTAAACTAAAATTGCCAACCCAAGTCACTTTTTTATTCTTAGGCCAACTTAGATGAATTGGAAAACAAGGTGGCTTAGCTCATCAAAGACTTTATAGGGAAGATATTCTATTCCAATGTCAAAGAGTCTACATACAATTTCACGGCTCTATGTACCAGAGTTTCACTGTTAGTCTGTCACAGCTATCAAAGACGATCAACACCACTTACCCTTAGAACTTGAGACACACATGTGGAAAAAATTAAAACAAGGAATCATAAACCATTTACGCTTGAATTTTAACATTTTCAATTTTACATTTTTCCCGTTGTTATTTTAACAGATAATTACTGATGATGTAAACCAAAGCTTAAAACTGAGGTTGAAGTCTCTCCAAGATTTGCAAGGGATAAAGGCATTGATTGGGGTTTTAACATTACTGGTCTATTGTTGACAGGAAATACAACAACAAAAGTAAAGCAACTTCTGATGTTGGGAGAAACCAGCAGGAAAAGGGAATAAAATCACTTGTCGTTTCATCTGCAAAGCAAAGACAAATATGCCACATAAAAAAAAGACAGTACAAATTTCAAATTTCACCGTACATGTATTACAAATTGGTAGCATCCCAAAACAACACATTCTAATTGTAAAACAGAGAGATATTTTAATCTTTTATACATTTTGTTATTTAATAAATTAAACAAGACTAATAAATTAAATTATACATCAAGGTTTGTTTTTAGTAATGGAGTGTCGGTTGGGGTTGGGTATGGATAAATTATTATTTATGCTATGGATTGTTCAAATTTCCTTGTGATGATGATGTCAAATATCGACAATTAGCCTATCTTTTCATCAGAATTGAATAATTTTAGGTTTTTAGAAATTGATTTGTTGAATTTTATATTAGATATATCTCTTAAGAATAATATATGTACCAAGTTAAATTTAAAAGAACAGGAGGTTTCTATTTTTCTCACTTAAGCTTGTGGGTAACTCTTTTTTTGAAAAAAAAAAAGAGTTTCTTTCAATAATTTAACATATGGGGTTTGATTGTATAATAAAAATAAAAATAAATCCGTGCGTAGCACGGAATAACCTCTAGTATATATATATATATATATATATATATATATAGAGAGAGAGAGAGAGAGAGAGAGAGAGAGAGAGAGAGAGAGAGATGTTCATACAATGTTGATAGGAAGCGTAACGACGAAAGCCATGATGGAATGACTGAGAATTCCAGAGTATTATTGCTCACATATCTGTGACATTACAATCACATAATTAATGTAACTAGATTAATGAAAATAAGGGTTTGAGAAGGGTAGTGATGGTTAATTATGCAGCAAAAGAGAAACTTACAATGTGTAGAGACTGTTATAACTGGCTAAATTTGGAAGACTGCCAGTTAATCTGTTGTTGGCCAAGTATCTGTAAATGATTCAAACTATAAACTCATTTTACTTCTTTCATTAATATATACAAAAAATGATTTAGTTGCTCACTTACAATTCGTTAAGATTTGTCAGATTATTAAGACTCGAAGGAATATCTCCACTTAGTTTATTTCTGTCGAGACGTCTATACGTATGAAAAGACAAAAGAGCGTATGAGATAACTAAAAAAAATTTAGATAACTAAATGTCACACTAAACCAATTAACACTTACAACACTGCCAATGATTTAACAAGGCTGAGGCTGTCCGGGATTTTGCCCGTGAATTGGTTTCCATCAAATAGCCTACCGATAAAACAATCAACAATGCCATCACTTTGTTAGTTACTACTCTCAACTTTTGTGTAAAGAAGAATAGAATGTTTGTGTTCCTATTCATCGGTGATTGTACAAAGTATATATACAACATAGATAAACCCTAACCTAAAGAGTGCTGACCAAGCAACAACTATACAAGTCGGTAACTATATATTGGTAAAACATCGAGGCCCATTGTATATCGGCTCAATACTCCCTCTCAAGATGGAGCGTGTAGGTCACAAACGCCCATCTTGGACATCAAATTAAGAAACTGCGGTTTACCCAACTCCTTAGTTAAAACATCCGCCAATTGCTCTTTAGTACCAACATGTGCTGTAGTGAGAATTCCTCCTTTAATGGCATCACGTACCCGATACAATCAATCTCTATATGCTTCGTTCTTTCATGAAACACGGGATTCGCGGCAATATACAGTGCAGACTTACTATCACAAAACAGCCGAGCCGGTGTCGTTGGTGGAAAACCCAAATCGGTAAAGAGTTGTCGTAACCACAATATCTCACGTGTAGCAGTAGACATAGCACGATACTCAGCTTCACAAAAAGAATGCGACACCACCTTTTGTTTCTTAGTCTTCCAAGATATCAGAGACCCACCAAGCAACGCAACATAGGCTGTTAAAGACCTCCGTGACAATGGACACTTACCCCAATCGGCCTCGCAATAAACTGAGAGTTGTAAATCAGACCGAGAATTGAGCAAGATACCTTGTCCCGCTGTTCCTTTAAGATATGTTACGACTCGTAACGCCGCCGCCATATGCCTTTCACGTGGCTTTTGCATGAACTGCGACAAGATGTGAACAGAGTATGATATATCAGGACGAGTATTAGCCAAATAAATAAGCCGTCCTACTAGCCTTCGATAAGAAGCTGGCTCAGGAATGAGAGGACTCGTATCCGAAACTAAATGATGATTCTGCTCCATTGGTGTATCAGCCGGTCGGGAACCAAGGAGACCAGTTTCACGAACTATATCCAAAGCATATTTTCTCTGTGTCAGCATAAAACATTCCTCATTACGAGCTATTTCAATACCCAACAATATTTAAGCTTGCCCAAATCTTTCATATGGAAACACTCGGCTAGATATGACTTAAATTTGCGGATTGCTTCACTATCATTTCCACAAACAATAAGGTCATCAACGTAAACTAAAACATGAATCTCCACACGTCCACGAGTGTAAGTAAATAAAGAGTAATCAGAGTAGGACTGAACAAATCCGGCTTTAGTAAGGGCTGTCGAAAGTTTTTCATACCAACAACAAGGTGCTTGCCGGAGCCCGTAAAGTGATTTATGAAGACGACACACTTTATTTGGTTCAGGATGTGTAAAACCTTGCGGAAGCTTGATATACACTTCTTCATGAAGATCCCCGTGGAGGAAAGCGTTATGGACGTCCATTTGATGCACTTCCCAATTATTGGCAGCTACAATACGTAACAAACTCCGTACGGTTGTCATTTTTGCCACCGGTGCAAATGTTTCAGCAAAATCTTGACCTTCAACCTGCCAATTTCCTAACACCACAAGACGCGCCTTATACCGCTCTATACTTCCATCAGAGTGATACTTGATTTTATACACCCACATTGTGTCAAGAGCAACTTTTCCGAAGGTAAATCAACGTAACTAAACGTGTTGGTTTCCTCAAGGGCACCAACTTCTTTACCCATAGCATTTGTCCAACGTTTGTCTTTAATAGCCTCTTTATAACTTTGTGGTTCCACCGATGCAGTCACAGCTGCAAGAAAAGCTTTGTGCCGAGTCGAGAAACATGCATCAGTGATAAAATCTGTGAGAGGATATAGTGAAGTACCTTGGACCGTGTCGAGAGAGTTGCTGATGGAGTGATCGGGAAGAACGTGATCAGATGGAGTGCTTGCCACAGCATTATACAACATGTAATCTTGCAAACGAACATATGGTATTTTCGTACGCTTACCCTGTCCCAATTCCGGTTCGGGTGGAACCACAACAGTACCACTATCAACGGTATCAGCCACAACACGAGTAGGAGATGGTGTAGGTGACACAATTGGTCCAACTTCTAGAATCGCATCATCAAGAACAGCAGGACTAACTTCCCTTTCTGCTGTCGCAACAATGTTAGCGGGTAAGTCCTCCTCATTGGAAGAAACAACGACACTCCCCCTGTTTCCAATATTTCCCGATACGTCAAGGAGCCAATAAAAGTCACAATTTTCAACGACACGACTAGAAGCTTCGGAGTCTGACTGAGAGGAGAAAGGAAATTCAGTTTCCATGAATATCACGTCACGAGAAACAAAAAAATCATTTGTGTCCAAGTCGTACAGATGTCATCCTTTCTTACCATATGGGTAACCAACAAAGACGCACTTTCTACTACGGGAGACATATTTGTCCTTGTCCCGTATCTGTTTGTGAGCATAGCACAAAGACCCAAACACCCGCAGTTCATCATACGAAGGCTCTGTTCCAAACAACACCTCATGAGGACATTTGTGATGGAGAAGTTTTGTTGGTGATGTGTGCTGCAGTCAATACAGCTTCTCCCCAAAATTTTGTAGGCATATTGGCTTGAAACAACAACGACCTTGCCACATTCAAAAGATGACGGTGCTTTCTTTCCACTCTACCATTTTACTGCGGGGTTCCCACACAAGTTGTTTGATGGACAATACCTTTTTCCCGAAAGAAGGCCGATAAACAGAGAAATTCTCTTCCATTATCACTTCGAACCATTTTAACTGCCTTGCCAAATTGTTTCTCCGAATAAGCACAAAAATTTTGAAGAACAGTTTTAACTTCTGATTTTTCTAACAACAAATACGTCCACACAGTACGAGAAAAATCATCCAAAATTGTCAAAAAATACGATGCTCTGTTAGAAGCTTTAATACGATATGGACCCCAAACATCAACGTGGATTAAAGAAAAACAGTCGGTTGTTTTATTAATACTCTCCGAAAATGAATCTCTAGTTTGCTTAGCCCAAAAACATGTGTCACACGGACTTGGACTAGCAGAAACAGAAACACCAGAAAACAAAGGCATAGTAGCTAATACTGAAAATGAGGGATGACCTAACCGCTGATGCCACAACTGTTCATCAACCTTCCGAACTGCCTTGTTTACTCGAGCAGCTTTGTCATCCGCAAAATAATAAACTCCATCACGTTCTTTCCTGGCTCCAATCAGCGTCCTCGAAAACCGGTCCTGTAAAACACACACCGCGTCGGTGAGAAACGCAAAACAATTAGAATCTCTCAAAAGCTTTGACATCGAGACTAAAGAGCAATTTAAATCTGGCACATATAAAACATCGTATAAACTAATACGATCCGACAAACGAAACACACCCGTTTGTCGTGACGATGTCGTACTCCCATCTGCAAAACCAATCGTGTAAGGTGAACTATCTTTGAGATTTGAAAGGACCGACAAATTTCCCGTCATGTGATGTGAAGCTCCTGTTTCAAGAATCACATCTTCACATATCTTACCAATTAACTTGTCACCACCACCGCTTGATTTTTCTTTCAACATTTGAGACAGCGCATGTAACATTTGCTCTGGGGTGAGGTCGGAAGGTCCTCCAACGTTTGGATTTGCACTTGTTGCATAAGCAACATTAACTTGTCCTCTTCCTCTGCCACCAGAAAAACCACCACGACCATCGCCTCTGTTTGAACCACGTCCTCCTCTACTGTTTCTCTCGGAGAACCACTCTGGATATCCCACAATCTGCCAACATGAGTTCTTCTTATGACCAGCTCTATCGCAGTTGGAACAGAGCCGATCACGTCCTCTGTTTCCACCAAAACTACCTTCTTCACAAGAATCACGTCGAGCTCCATTTGCTTCACCACTCCCTTGTTCACGACGAGCTACAAATCCAACTGCTTCATGTTCTTGTTCACGTACTTTTGCTGAATTCAGCCTATCTTCTTCTCTGATCACCTTGTTGTACACTTTCCCGAGATCAGGCAACACGTCTGCCTCAATAATTGCAGTCACCACATGTCCGAACCTCAACTCGTCGAGACCCATCACGAACTGATGAACTCTTTCATGTTTTCTCTCCTTTTCATACGTTGCTACCGCAGAACACGTACAAGCCGGTGGTGGCCAATACGTTTGCAGCTCTTCCCACATCTTAGCAAGTCGACCATAGTAGTCAATCACCGCTTGGACATCTTGTCTACATGATGCTAACTTAGCCATTAGTTGATGCACACGAACTTTATTCCCAACTGAGAATCGTTCTCTCAAATTATCCCACAACTTGTGAGCATCGGTGATAAACGTCACGGTTGATCTAACACACGGCTCGATCGACGTTTGCAGCCACCCAACAATCATTGAGTTCACACTAAGCCAAGACTCCAAATCGACATGTCCTTCAGGTGGTTTCGGCAAAGACCCATCAATGAAACCACTCTTCCTCTTGGCTTGAAGTGCGTTTAACATCTCCGTAGCCCACTCGTTGTAGTTATCACCTTTCAGCTGCACCGATGTGATCATCGCCCCTGGATTGTCAGACGCGAACACCGAGTAGGGAGTTACAGCAACCGCTTTCTCCCCATACCCACTGGTCGCAACAGCCTTCTTATCATCTTCTCCCATCTCACCGAACAAGAGAAATACACAAGGAACAAAATAAAAGAAACTAGGAAAATAAAGAAAATCAGAAGCTCAGATCTTTAGAGAGATCGCTGATCTGATACCATGTAAAGAAGAATAGAATGTTTGTGTGCCTATTCATCGGTGATTGTACAAAGTATCAATACAATAAAAACTGAATGTGTTTCTCTCCAGTGTTGACACCTCAGCTTTTTAGTTGAAGGAGGAGTTGACACATCAGTTAAAACAGTTAGCTAATCAAATTATAAGGATTAATACAGCTTAATATTTTTGTCCAATAATAATCTTTCTCTATTCCACATCATTCCTTCTGATTTCTGTTATGGGTCCAGCCCAATTACAATAGTGTCCAAGAAAAACAGTAAAAGAATCCAAATTAACCTTAGTATGGTATGGCAACCGAGGAAGGTGACGATTAAGGGACACAAGGTTCTTTAAACATCTTGATTACATATTATTTGTAATCTAACATCATTTTGGCAGTTTATTTTATTCTAAATAACAATCCGCACTATGTGCAGAATAAAATAGTTAATAAATAATTTTACTGTAATTTATATATACAAAATCTATAATATTTATTGGTAAAATTATTATTTGCAATCTAAAATTTATTTGTGTAGTATATATATATTTTAGTTTTATTTGAATATATAAAATTCTTGTATAATAATTAAGATTTAACTTATGGAAATTATTATAATATAAATTTTATATTATCTCACCATATGAATCAAAAGGTCTTAAAATTTTATGGAAATGTAAGTAAGTGATACAATTAAGTTATAAAAAATAAAAGAATTAAATTTGGGGTGTCATTTTAGAAAAAAACTATACAGTGGTATGTACATAGAAATACTATTAAAAACTGAGGACAAATAAAAAAATCATTTCTCGAGCTTTGTTAGCGCAACATGTCAGTATTTTTTTGTTTCTGTGAGAAAACTTATACATATAAGGGATATAAACCAAACTAGAGTAATCTCTCAAGCGTGATTGGAGGATAAACTCTCTTTCTGAAGCATACATAAACTAGAGTAAATTAGTTACATATTATCAAACAAAAATTCTCATATGTCTATCTTATTGCTTATGCATTTACTATGTGATTCCTTTTCACAGTGATGATTGCAGTGTTTGAATTTTGGCGTGTAATAACAAAGGTTCCTTGCCTCTCGAGATTTACATATAATAACACCAGTGACAAATTAAACAATGTTTAAGATCGAAAACCAAATGTTTTAATTTAAGAAAACTAAATCATCTATAACTTTTAAAATAACTTTGACAATTAACATAATCCTTATAAAATGTTGTATACAGTTTAACATAAGTATAATATTTAAATAATAACACAAAACCAAACTAAAGTAAAAATATGTCTATTTACTTTGACATATGTGGACTTGTTATAAAAAAGAATAGGTAATTTACAAAAGGAGACAAACAAATAATAACATAACAAAAACACAAACTATATACACTTAGATGATTAAATTTGTAAACTACCAAAAATAACACTACACTAATATATCTCCAATAATAATAGGAGAAAAAAACATAGCATATAGTAGAGTTAAGCCAATTATACGAGTAAATGATTGTAATAACGAATACTATGGAGTTACAAACCATTGTAGGTTTTTTTCGGTTCATTTCTATATCTTAGCATGGTGTAAACCATAATTTTCATGATTAATATAATTTCAAAAAATTTTAAATCATACAATAAATATCAAATGTATTTCAAAATATATAGAATAACATCTCGCAGCATCGCGCGGGTCTAACCTAGTATATACAACATAGATAAACCCTAACCTAAAGAGTGCTGACCAAGCAACAACTCTATACAAGTCGGTAACTATATATCGGTAAAACATCGAGGCCCATTGTATATCGGCCCAATATTTTGCAAACTATCAGGTTTCATATGTACTATTAGTGAGACTTACATATGGATCAAAGTCATGTTAGAGCTGAAGAGTTTTTCGGGGATTTCACCTGAAAGCTTGTTTTTTCCGAAATGACTGCCAAAAGAAGTGAAGGACAATTTCATTATTTAGGAAATAGAAAGAGTGAGTGTGTAAAATGTAATAAAAAGATTTGAGGAGTATATATATACAAATGCTTAGTTTCAAGAAGCATGTCAAGGCGATCCTAAAGGCGATCCTAAAGGCGATTTAGGGTTTTCCTTGCGTAAGGCTCACTCCACCGTGCTTGGTGGCTACGGCCGCCAGTCCCTCCGTCATGTCGGTTCCGGAGGATTTGCCTCCAGCCGCAACCTCTTCTCCACCTTCTCCACAGCTTTCGTACTCTGATATTGTTACTAATCGACCATATCTGAAGCAACATGATTTCAATGTCTCTGTTGTGAACGGTGACCATGTTGTTCAAGTGCCTGACGAGATCCTGGATGGATCGACCCCTCTGTGGGATGACTTGATCATTGGGAGATTCCCCTCTACTGCTCCTCACATTGCCAAAGTTCATATTATCGTAAACAAGACTTGGCCGCTGAGAGATAAAAAAGTTAAGATCGATGCGTACGAGGTTAACGCCAATACCATTAAATTCAGAATCAAAGACAGCTCGGTACGGTCTAGGGTTCTACGTCGTGGGATGTGGAACATTGCCAATATGCCTATGCTTGTTTCTAAATGGTCTCCGGTGATTGAGGATGCTCAGCCTGAGATTCGGACTCTGCCTATGTGGGTTACTTTGAAAAACGTACCCCACACAATGTTTTCGTGGGAAGGTATTAGCTTTCTCTCCAGTCCTGTGGGGGTGCCAAAGCGTCTGCATCAGGAAACCGAATTATGTAAAAGTTTTGAAGAGGCTAAGGTGTTTGTGGAGGTCGATTTGACAAAGGAATTACCTACCTCGTTTCGGTTTCAGTCGGCTAAAGGTCTTGATGCGGTGGTTGAATACAAGTATCCCTGGTTACCGCCACGCTGCTCCACATGTTCTAAGTGGGGACATTTGGTAGATGTTTGTTTACAAACCAAAGTTGCAGTGGGAACCTCGGTTCCTGAACCATCAGTCGCTCCACCAGTAATCCCTGTTCTGCCTGTTACGGCTGTGGTTCCCTCTGTGTTGCCAACAAATGTAGCAGTTCCTGTTTTGCAGGCCCCTGCAGCTGATGTGGTGCACTTACCTAATGATCAGACCAATACAGAAGTAGCTTGGCAGGAAGTGTCACCTACAAATATTAGCCGTTCAAGGGTTTCTACACAGGAACAAACTGATCTGATAGTTTCTCCATCTCGGTTTGCAGTACTGATGGAGGAGGACACTGGAGAAACAGAGGAGGGGGAGGAAGAAGGTGAAATTGTTACTGAGTCGACATCTGCGGGAACCTCTGCTGTCTCTGATAATCCGAAGACTGTAGAATCTCAAGGCACTCGTCAATCTCTTCCACGACTCTCTAAGTCTCAGCATAAGGTGATTTCAGACCCTGCTCTTAATACCCGGATTCCGAGTGTTTTGACAAAAAAGGGTACTACTCGAAAGCCTTAAATGACGAGCTTCTCCTGGAATGTTCGTGGTCTCAATAAAACTTCAAAACATTCCGTTATACGTAGTTGGGTAAATAATAGTTCAATGCAGTTTGGTTGCCTATTGGAAACGAGAGTTAAGGATAATAGAGCAACAAAGATAATTTCTTCGGTTTTTCAGGGTTGGTCAACCTTAACCAACTATGAATCACATCCGCTGGGTCGTATCTGGGTGGTCTGGAGAGACACGGTACGGCTCACCCTTGTTTTCAAAAGTAGTCAAGTGGTCACCTGTTCAGTTCTTTTAGAAGGTGGAACAGAGGAGTTCTTCTGTTCTTTTGTTTATGCTTTGAATACTCCAGAGGAAAGGAGGGCTCTCTGGGACGAGCTTCGGTGTCACCATGATTCTCCATTGTTTACAAATAAACCATGGATGATTTGCGGTGATTTTAACGAGATCTTGGAAAGTGGGGAACATTCCTATCATGATACGCGGCAGTTTAGCACATTGGGAATGCGTGAGTTTCAAGATGTGGTACGCCACTGTTCACTGACAGATCTAGGCCATCACGGTCCCCTCTACACTTGGTGTAACAAGCGAGATGAGGGTCTTATTTGCAAGAAACTTGATCGAGTTATGGTGAATGAACATTGGGGAGATCGGTTTCCGCACTCTTACAGTGTGTTTGAGGCTGGTGGTTGCTCTGATCATGTCCGGTGTCGAGTGATTTTTGAGGCTGAAGCAACGGGTGGTCGTAGGCCGTTTAAATTTGCTAATGTTCTATCCAAACTCCCTAAGTTTCAGGAGGTGGTTGAGACTCATTGGAGTGCCACAACGCCGTTGTTTCCGTCCACCTCTGCCTTACATCGCCTCACAAAGAAGCTTAAAGATTTGAAACCAAGTTTACGTTCTTTGGGCAAGGAACACCTTGGTGACTTATCCAAAAGGACACGTGAGGCTCATGACACTCTATGTGCGAAACAAACTGCAACTTTAACGAATCCGACACAGCAGGCGCTGGAGGATGAGGCTACTGCCTATACCTTGTGGCACCATCTTGCTGAGCTCGAGGAAGGCTACCTCAAACAAAAAGCTAAGCTCCATTGGCTAAACGTGGGGGACATGAACAATGCTTATTTTCATAAAGTGGTGACTATTCGGAAAATGCAGAATTCAATCCGTGAGCTTCGAGGACCTAACGGGGAGATTTTGCGAACTAGTACTGAACTCAAAGCTGAGGCAGAGAGGTTTTTTAAGGATTTCCTGAACCAGCAGCCGAGTGATTTTGTTGGAATGTCAGTAGCGGAGCTCCAGGATCTGTTACCTTTCCGCTGTCAGGATGCAGATCGTGATATGCTTACAAAGCAAGTAACTTCTGATGAAATTCAGCAGATACTATTTGCGATGCCAAATAACAAATCTCCAGGTCCTGACGGTTATACCAGTGAATTCTTCAAGGCTTCTTGGTCCATTATAGGTAATGATGTTGTTGCGGCTATTCAGTCTTTTTTCATAAAAGGTTTTCTTCCCAAGGGTTTGAACACCACTATTCTTGCTCTCATTCCAAAAAAGGACGAGGCTACTGACATGAAAGACTACAGGCCAATTTCCTGTTGCAATGTGCTGTATAAGGTAATATCCAAAATTCTGGCTAACCGACTCAAATGCCTCTTACCGAGATTCATTGCCCAAAATCAGTCTGCATTTGTTAAGGAGCGTTTGTTAATGGAGAATGTGCTGCTAGCTACAGAGGTTGTCAAGGATTACCATATGGAGTCTGTGTCTCCTCGATGTGCGATGAAAATTGATATTTCAAAAGCATTTGATTCAGTACAATGGGATTTCTTGTTGAACACTCTTGAGGCTCTGCACTTCCCAGCTCAGTTTATTCACTGGATCCGTTTATGTATATCGACTGCCACTTTCTCTGTCCAAGTGAATGGAGAGTTGGCTGGGTTTTTCAACAGTTCTCGAGGGTTAAGGCAAGGTTGTGCCCTTTCTCCTTATCTCTTCGTTATTTGTATGAACGTTTTATCCCACATGATAGACCGAGCAGCCGCAACGCAACGCATTGGATACCATCCTAAGTGTAAGAATATTGGTCTCACGCATCTCTGTTTTGCTGACGACTTGATGGTCTTTGTGGACGGTCAACAAAGGTCCATAGAAGGAATCATTGAGCTGTTTCAGGAGTTTGCAGGACGGTCGGGTTTACGGATCAGTCTCGAAAAATCGACCCTATACATGGCAGGTTTGGCAGACCACCAGCGTGATCAAATCTCTGCTACTTTCCCCTTCGCCACTGGCTCCTTACCGGTCAGATATTTAGGTCTCCCACTCTTAACAAAGCGAATGACAGCAACTGATTATGCACCGCTTTTAGACAAAATAAGACTGAAGATTAGTTCATGGACGGCTCGTTCATTATCTTATGCTGGTCGACTCACTCTCATCTCCTCTGTTCTTATGAGTATCACTAATTTTTGGATGTCAGCATATCGCCTACCTGCAGGGTGTCTTAGGGAGATTGAAAAACTTTGTGCTGCTTTCTTGTGGTCTGGTCCGGACCTTAACCCCAACAAAGCAAAGATATCTTGGCGAGAAATTTGTAAACCGACAAGAGGGTGGTTTGGGTCTGAAATCTCTGGTTGATGCTAATAAGGTGAGTTGTCTCAAATTACTCTGGAGAGTCCTCTCGAGACAACCTTCTCTGTGGGTTAGTTGGCTCTGGACATATTTACTACCGAAGGGCTCATTATGGTAGGTGAAGACTGGCTCTACTGTGGGATCCTGGATGTGGAAGAAACTTCTCAAATACCGTGAAGTGGGTAAGACAATGTACAGGGTAGAGGTTAACAGTGGTGCCTCAACATCATTCTGGTATGATGTTTGGTCGCCTATGGGTCGATTCATTGATCTTTTGGGTCCAAGAGGCTTCATCGACCTGGGAATATCACAGGAAGCAACTGTCCAAGATGCTCTGCTCACACATAGAAACCGACATCATCGGGTAGCAGTGTTGAATGACATTGAGGGTGCGATTCGGGCTGTTCAACAACGTCCCACTAGGATACAAACTGGTGCTGATGTTCCATTATGGAAAACTCAGGGTGGCCGTTTTTCCAAAAAATTCTCCACTCGACACACTTGGCACAATATTTGTCACCCACAGCCACGGGTAGATTGGTACAGTGGGGTTTGGTACCCTTACTCCACACCCAAGTACTCTTTTTTCCACTGGCTTGCAATTCATAACCGCCTATCCACTGGGGATCGCATCAAAAACTGGTCCTCGGGACAACAGACGAACTGTGTTCTCTGCTCTGCTACGGAAGAAACCAGAGACCACTTGTTTTTCACTTGTCCGTACGCTGCTGCCATCTGGAATGATCTGATGCAACCTCTACTCTTGTCTCAGTACTCCACGGATTGGAACTGTCTGCTACCGCTGCTCACCTCGATATCCTTCAGCTTCATTCAACGCTTTCTGCTCAAATATGTATTCCAAGCAACCCTCTATCACTTGTGGCGCGAGAGGAATGCTCGGCGACATGGCGAACCCCCCTCCCCACAAGCAAGAATCATCAAACTCATCGACAAAAACATCCGCAATAGACTCAGCTCAATCATGGATCACCGCTATGATGAAGGTTTACAACTTTGGTTCTCCACACGAGCTTATGCTCAGTCCCCTATCCTCACCTAAGCTCAAATTTTTTTTTTAGCTTTTCTTTTAAACTCTTCTAAACTAATGAAGCATTTATTGTAACAAAGATTTTTTGGGTTGAATATAATTTTACATTCATTCAAAAAAAACAAGAAGCATGTCAAGTCCAGGTGAAGTCCCATTAGAAATTGGAATGTTTCCTCCAATCTGATTGTCAGCTATATCAAACCAATATAAATTTGATAACAGTCCAACTGACGCCGGAATTGTTCCTTTAAATTGATTTAAATTCAAGGATCTGTATGGAGAGACAAAACTAGTAAGTTTTAGGAGCTTAGAGACTACAAATGGAAAAATATATATGTTATATAGTATATCCCCAATTACCAATATAGGTCAATCGTATGATTGATTTACGGTTTTCAGAGATAGTAAAACAGTAAAAATTGGCAATTTGGAGGGTTTTTGAAAAAACGTAAATCAAATTTTGGTAGTAAAGTTTTAAGAGTATATGTTCTAATGTGTCCAAAAAATCATGGTGTTTTCAAGGTGGAAGGTTAACAGTGGAAATTTCTCAATCTTATCAGAGATAGCTAAGGATTTCTTGGCTAAGCAAGTATCATTTGTTGCATCCGAGAGTGCTTTTAACACTAGTGGCGGAGACTATATCCATATAAGGGTTGTTTGACTCACTATATGATAGAGGTTTTGGAGTGCACAAAATAATGGCTGAAGGATGATCTTCATTTCACCGAAAATTGAGTAGTCACCATTCAACACTAATTGCTAAAGTTGAACTGCGCAATACTCTTGAAAAAAGTAAAAGATTCTTATTCTCTTTAATGTTTTATTTGTTGTATTAAAATGTTGTTAAGTTTTGTTATTCAAACTATATAGAGATTGGAGTTTTTCACATATTGAAGCTTTTGGTTGCTTTGGATAACATGACTCGGCAATCTCGACTTAATGGTAATGGCAAAGCTTTGGTCCAGATACGACTTGGTTTTTATTTTTCTCTTATCTCAGCCTAATGTGTGTGTCTTTTTTACTCTTTATGTTTGATTCATGACTGTTTTGGTGGTCATTTGAAACTTGGTTTTCATTTTCTTGGATCTTGGTCATTACTCATTAGAACTATTTTGTTGTTTTTCTCGTTTTTAGTATTTTGTTTGTAGTTTGCATCGTTGCGAGTTGTGGGTCTGGTGTTGTTGTAACATCCCCATATTCTATAGGTGTTGGCCTCTTTGAATTTCAGTCCATTAACGGCCCAATTGGAGAAAAATCTCAAAATCAACAAAGGGTTTTGTGAGTTTGTATGTACGTATATCTATATCTTCGTCAATTAAGAGGTGTCGCTCGTAAAAGAAAAAAAAAACCCTAAGAGCCTACGATGTGAGAGAGTTGGAAAGAGAAGAGAGGACATGAAAGAGAAGAAGACAATATGGAGCCGGGAGATGGAAGTGGAAGAAGAGATAGAAAAGGGAGAGAAGGGGAGAAGAGGAGAGAGCGGTAGTCGTGAAGGAGAGGGAAGAACGAGACGTTGCGGCGGTAGTGGAAACAACTGGTGGTTTTGTGTAGTCATGAAATAGCTGTGGAAATCCTCGGTGGTGGTGGAGGAGCAAAGCCGGAGTAAATCAGAGGTGGAGAAGAGAAGAACAAGATAGAGTAAGAAGGAAATAAGATCAGTTTGGAGAGACATCTTTGGAGGCTCGTTGGTGCCGGAGGTGACATCGGTTTACGAATCTAAAAACACCGGCGTGATCACCATCAAACCATGAGCTCGTAGAAACTGACGGAAGTCTGATCGGAGTTATATTCAAGAAGTTATGTGGGTTGCTTCATGCGCAAGAAATATCTGAAACAGTCCGTACCTGCAACTCTAGAAATCAGATTCGAGGTTGGTTCCTTGGAACAGCGGTTGGTGGTCCAAAACTTACCCGACGGTACTACGAACTAAATATTCAACGGTGGGATTGTGATTTTAACGGTTAGTTAAAGTTTTACCTGTGTGTTCCAGAGGCATATTTGTATGGAAATAAATGGTGACATTGTAATGTTTGGTTGGCAAACGAGGTTGGATGGAGCTGCTGCTTTGTAGGAGTGTTCATGAATCTTGGGTCTGACATTAAAAGGAAAAGGAGAAATGATCTCCATCATCTAAGTGGCAAAGGTGAGGGTGGTAATCGCGAAAACATAATGATTATTTTCTAAGCATGTTCTTCATGAATTGCTTGTATAGGTTTGGAAACTATGTGATTGGATATGTCTATTGTTTGATATTGCATGATATAATTATAATGTATGATGACATGGTATGATGATATGATGATATGATGCATGATAGAATGAGTTGATGTGTAACATGATAATTGTTAAATGATGATATGAAATGAGATTATGTGATGGGGGGCGTGAACATGAGATTTGTTTCGCGTCTCGTGAGGGTGCGAACATGAGATTTGTTTCGTGACTCGAGATGGGCAAACCTGAGATTGGTTATGTGCCTGGTGATTGGACGAACATGAGATTTGTTTCGTGCTGTGTGATTGGACGAGCCTGAGATTGGTTTCGTGCCATGCTAAGCTGATGAGATTTTGGTTTAGCGATATTGATGATGAATGTGTGTATTGATGAATGCGTTGGTGTTTAAATATGGTTTAAGTAATGTTATGAATATGCTAGGTTAAGTATTATGTGAAACCGTTATGCTGGTTGGATGTATGTCAAGAATGTGGAGTCTAATTCTATGCTATGCATTGATTGGTGAATGTGATTAGAATGTCGTCATTGTGTACACCCTTTTATCTTTTCCCTCAGGTTAAAAAAACAAGATTGAAGAGTTTTATTTTTAAGGAAGAAGGATTTTGGCGGGACCATTTGAATAACACCTTGTCTTGGCCCATAAGGCGGTATGGGTGTTACAGTTGTAAAGAGAAGAGAAGAGAAGAAAGCTATCGTCTCTTTGACTCTATTCTAATAAGGCTCAAACTAGGAAAAGAAAAGACAAGCTCATAAAGGAGCTAAGAAACTAAATCCAAAAATAGAACTGTAAATACAATTTTTTCAATCAAAGCGAGCATTTTCTTATATTTTCTCTCATTACTAGAGTAAGTGAGAGGAACAATACAGAAACAATAGTTATTTCAAAGAAATATAAGTTTAACATAAAGGAAAGAAACACATTATAATAGCCATGTTACATGACATATATGCATTCATAGAGGAGAAAAAGATATCCTTCTCTTCAAAGATTGGCTAGTTCTTGAATGCTCATGGGGTAAGAGTAAGCTCGGGAGTTGAAATTAGATTTCGCAAGCAATATGTTAGCAGTCTCTGTCGGATGAAACGCATCCCAAAAGAGATACTTGGTTCGGTCAGGACACGGGGTCTGCAGCGGCAGACACGTTATTTGACCATTGTTCCTTCCCACCCCACAACAACCTTTGTCCACAACCTCAAATCCTGTAGGATCAACGTAAACAATAATAAGACATTTTATGAAAACATAAGACTAATATACAGTATATACCATGTGTTTAAAGGTGTAACTCACCGTAAGCGGCTCCATTGGCAGCGAGATCATAGGTACTCTTGTAAGAATCAAGGTAAACGAACTTGGCTCCTTTCAACTGACCTTTGTTGAAACGGTCCACTAGGTTCTTGACTTGAGAGTTGAACAACACAATTGCATTGTTGATCCTTTCATTGCATCTTCCGGAACTGTTGTTACGATTATTGTAGCGGGCCAGCTGGTAAGGTATGCAACCGATCTGTCCGACTCCAGTCACAACCACTTTCCGAGCTCCAAATTGGTACAATCGCTATATAAAAAAAAATAGAATCAAGATAAATATAATGTATTGAGACATATTATGCATATTCCTGATCAACCCTTACAGTGAGCTGTTGTGTGTAGTCTTTAATGAGGGAATCTGCAAAGGTTTTGTCGTTGAAAGTGGTACTGGTTGAGTAGAAGTCAGGCATGAAGTAATTGTTGAGATAATCGTTACTTCCCATTCCGGTATAAAAGATACAACGGCTTAAGTATCTTTGCAGCTCATTTGTGTTTCCTCTGAAGTATCTAAGCATCTGCTCAACTGCGCTCGTGTACAGCTCTACCTGCTGGTTCATAGAAGTATGTGCACCCTACAAAAACATTTTGCAGTTTAATTATAGGTTAGTGTTTAATTGTTTATAATAGAATTGATGTTGCTTTTAAACTTTTGATGACAGATAAAAGAAAAAGAAAAGAAAAACTTATAGTTTGTGTACCAAGTTGTCACCGGTCTCATCTCTAATGCCAGCTGCACCAGATGCGAAATTTGCACCTCTTAGCAAAGCCTGGCCACGAATCCTAGAATATGGTGGAATGTAAGTCCGAAATCCAAAAATTTGAGCTACAAAAACAAAGAAAAAAATGTTAACTCATTTAGTAAACAAACTAACAAAATATGAACTTTAAAATGGTTTTAAGTTCCAAAAAGTAGCTTCTTATAATTATTAACTTATAATTCAAATTTTGGGTATATGTAAAATATTTTTACTAGTGTTGAGCCGGCCTTGATATACATATTTGTACGATACTTAATGCAAAACGCTTGGTACATAAGAAATGCAGATAAATACCTAGTGCATCAACGTAGGTGCGACCGTTGGTGAACCGTCCGGTTGAACCTTGGGGAAAGTCAATTCCGTAAGGTCGGTAATTAGCCCTCGCAAGCGAAATCAACCTGCATTTATTCAAATTATTACTATGAATTTGTGTAAAATAAAAATCATAGTATATAATGAAAATGCATAATTGAACCAACCTGTTGTTGTTTCCATTATCGACTAATGAGTCACCGAAAATGAAAAAGCAAGGGACTTGTGCCTGTTGTGGCTGTGACACGGTCGTTTTCAAACCGAACAAAACCAATCCCAAACTAACCAGCAACATAAAACGGAGGATACCCATTAAACTGAAAAATATTGAAATGCTGTCAATGGATCTTAAGAAGAATGAGTTTGAATAGGGTTTGAGTGGAGTTGACAGTTATATACTGAACAAGTGTGATTGGTTGGTTGGTTGGTTGGTTTCTATAATTGGTTTCATGTGCTGATAGATTTGTGACAGTTGGTTTCTATTTTTAATTCTTCTCTCTCTCTCTCTCTCTCTCTCTCTCTCTCTCTCTCTCTCTCTCTCTCTCTCTCTCTCTCTCTCTCTCTCTCACTAACATACTTCTTTTTAGCTGCGGCTATATTCACAGGCGTCTCATGCATGCAATCTCGTGATGGGTCTCAAGAGTCTAATGTGTTGCTTTCCAGTTGTTTGTGTCACAAGTCAATTCATGTAACAGTTGGCACATTACTCATCAAAGACAGAGAAAACTATTTTAGGCAAAAAAACTACGTAAGATATATAATATAATTAATTGTTAGTTACTTGTAAACTTTCAATTGTTTTATAGAATTCCAAAACTTTTCCACAATGGAAAAATAAGAACAACCATATCTGCAATTGTGGAGCAATTTTGTTTTACTAATTTCTTGTAGATAGATTAATCTAGATTATTTATCAAGAAAAGTAAATCTTGAGACAAGTATTAGATCAAACATATTTGGTGAATTTAAGACGTCGCTATGAGATTATCTTTATAGAGCCTGTAATTATAATTACATTAAATTGTCTCTGTATCGACAACGTAGCTGCAGGTTAATTAAAACTGCATGACAGGTTTAAACATTGGGTACCAAATTAGAATGTTAGAACTAGATGGATAGGGAAGGAGCCTCGCCCACTGCCACAAACGATGATGTAGGCCCTCCTCCATTGGGGAGAGTGGAGACCTTAGGCTAAGTACCTTCCTTAGTGTGCAATGGAAGTCACAAACCTAGGCCATGAGTCCTCTTAATCACTTATTGACTCTATCCAAGTAAGTATCCTTCAGCATTACCTCTACCCTACCCTTTATCATCTACCCTCTCACTCTCTGTACTAGACTACTGCCAATGGAGCTATCGATGTGGCATTCTAATATTCTTGGGGAAAATGCCATTTCAGATGGCTTATGCTGGGACTGTTTAGTTATCTATCGACCATTCAATCCCCCCATCTGGTACCTTAGCAACGTGAACTGTCAGCAGAGTAAACAGATGTATCAGATTGTTCCAAACTTTAAACTGTTGGGGCTATCATAGCCCGGCTATGGAACCAAGCTAGGGTTTAAACCAAAGTGGTATATTTTGATGGAAATCAGAAGCCTAATGCTAAAATGGAACTTGGAAATTTCATTGTATTGTGGAGAATTTAAGACAAAACATCTCTTTGAGGACATATTTTAATCATTCTAACAGAGCTGGGTTCATTCACAAGCTTGGATGATGGCCACATCTCAACGAACACGGCGAGCTTTATCTTCCTGCCCCAACCCCAGAGACCTCTGGGCATTTGCAATGCCTTCAGGATCTGCATACCACATCAACCGTTAAAACTACATACCAGCACAATAGATCAAGGGTCATTGACGGGGTCAAGGTAGAAAAACACTGAGATTGTCATCACAACTTTTATCACACGAGTACACGACAAGAAAACATTTGACTTAACAGATGGTATTTGGAAAATCATGCTCACCAAAGAACTGAGTGAAAATGCGGGTGAAGAAGCTCAAGTTGCGAGAGACGTTGAATCCCATGGCAGGAGGAAGAGGCTTCACCAAAGTGTCTATAGTGAATACTCTTTGCAGGAACTGTAATAGAGAGGCAGACTGCACAACTTAGGAAAAGGATTTTGAAGATACAAAGTTTCTAGTCTGAGGTTACTATCTAAAAAAAGAAAATCAAAGCTATCCAGCAAATTGCTTCTTTATGAACACCCTGTAAATGCATAAAATATGTTTTCTGAATGTAAAGATGGTTCGAGATGCATGCAGTGTGTCATGATTCAGATTCTATTAGAAACATACTCATTCATATATAAATAAGCAGAAAGGAATGAAAAAACCATTTGAACAGAAGTAGCGTTAAAGTATCTCCCTAACAATAGAGAGGTTCACAAACCTTACCAAGCAACTATTAAACTCTCCAGAACTACCAAAGATAGTTTTCGTAACGAATTGAAGTATATAGCCAAAGAGAGGAAGGTTTACATCAAAATTACACAGTTTTGTTCCACTAAAGCACACCAACCGCTCTTAACATACAATTAATCCCTTAAAACCAATCTTACATATATGGCAGCTGTTCTTGAAATGTGAATCTGATATATGAGATTCTAACCAAGCGAGAATATGAACCATTTGCACTCAATCCATTAACTTGAATTCGATACAATGTGTAGGAAATCGTAACTTCATGTAACAAAAGAGAGTGAAAAAATCCATTCTTTTCAGCCTTCACATAAGGCTTAGATTGATTGATTGTGTTATCTAATCTTAGACACAAAACTGTATAAGAGAATTGCATAAACGTAAAGGATGAATCTTTTTCGCAATTCTCCAATACCCATTTATCAAAAGATGTGAGAAGATGTAACAGAGGCAAAGATAACACTGTTCACTACTAATTTTCCCCAATTTCCTAAAGGCAGATACAGAGAGGAGCAAATTCACTATACGAAACCTAGAATTACAATAAAGAGAGAGAGAGGGTTTCAGAGACCTGATAGTTGCGATTGAAGCTGTAACGAAGCTGAGGATCAATCTCAAGTAAATCATCATCATCATCGGCGAGACTACCTTTTTTGGCACCGCGGCTAGGGACGTGCATCTTCGACATACCATCAGAATCCTTTGTGACCTTAAGCTTTGCGCCGCTAAACTTGTCAGAGTCATCATCGTCGTCGCCTCTCCACGGGGCTTTTGATAACAGTTCCTTCTTCTTCGCCATTGTTGTCTTTACCCAATCCTTTGAGTTCTTCGTGTGTGTTTGGTTTATGAGTGGGATAAGGCCCTAAAGATGGGTGTTTGGTTGCAGAGTTAAACTTGTTACTAAACAAGATATGAGTTATCAAAATGTCTTGTTTGGTTATATTGTAGGATGTGTTACCAAACGGGATATGAATTTCTCTCCATTAAACTGATTAAAGCTAGGTAAATACCGTAATACGAATTTCAACGCAATACGTATTTTTATAAATCAATACGAATTTCAAGAGGTAATATGTACTGTTTTCCAATCTAAAAACATAAAAATTGATTGTTATCATTTAATAAAATTTTCATAACAAATTGTTCCATTTAAATTTGGACATTTAGTATATAGAATATAATTTGTGCATATTCATATCCAATTACTATAAAGGAAAATATATATTTTCTCAACATCCGCGATTGATATTTAGGAAGATCAGGTGCAGGCAAAAAAATATAAAAAATAAAATATATAGGAAAATCTTGTAATAATAATTAGAGAATGTTTGAAACAGTTTTTGTCCCAAACTAATATTTAAAAACCAAAAAAGCCTTTCTTCATATACGACCTAAATCCCTAGAAAAGCTCTTCTCAATGGACCGATCCGCAACCAAAGTAATTGTTGTTCTCCTTACGGATCTCTTCTTACTCACTCTGTTAACCTCTATTCTTCTCTATTAATTGGTTTCTTCACAAGAACAAAAATATTCGAAGTGTTAAAATTTATGATTAGATCTTTTGTAATTTGTGCCTTTAGGGTCTGGAATGGAACAATAATGATGTAGCATACGTTCCAGAAAACGAGTAAATTTTTTTTATTTTTTAGTTTAAAATTTATGGAGATCGAGTTTGTCATGTTGATAATAAAATAATATCCTAATTATTGCAGTAACATCGGCCGGGTGCAACCAAATTATCACAGTAGCAGTAGCATTGGCTGGGTGCAACCGAATCATCACAGTAGCAGTGGCAGTAGAAGTGGCTGAATCTCTAAGAGTGAAGTAGGAGTAGAGTTTGGATGAGGAGCCTTTCTTTTCCCATTGCTGATTATGTCGGACAGACTTCCAAGTCCATAGGGGTTCCCTTGGCATCTGTTACAGTAGACTAACACATAGAAAGAGTAGCTTGATTAATAAAAAACCAATTTAATGAAAATAAACAGAGATAAGCAAGTATCACTCTTAAGCATAAGTCAAAAGTAATGCAAGTTTCATTCGCAAGACAAACATAATGCAAGAAGAAGAATCATGATTATAAGTTTTATGTCAAAATCTTACACAAAATCACATATACACGTATCACTCAATCAGATTATCAACTCATATAGAATCTTAAGCATTAGTCAAAAGTATATCAATCAAATCAGATACATAAGTTAGCTAAATAAGACAATCAACATAAAACAAAGAAATGTGAGTAGAAGTAATTACCTTCAGGAAAATGTCATCTTTTTCTTGAATGGGAAGGGTTGGGTGAGACGAGGGGTCTGTAGCATCAGAACCATCAACTTCCAGTTGAGAGATGACCTCTTCTATGTTCTTCTCATATTCTTCAACCACTTGTTTTGCCTTTTGATCAACAAAACTTCCATCTGGCTTTGTATGTGTTGCGACAAACACCTCTCCAGCGATACAGGACGTCCCAGTTTTTCTTCCTACAATGGATAAGAAGAATGTTAAGTGTGGAAAATGAAATATTTAAATGAAAGAATTTTAGTTAGTTTAAAGCATTTACCAACTCTTGTTGAATTTGCAAGTAAGATTTCTGGCCGGATAGATGTTTGTGGAGTCCTAGACCGTCACGATCAGAATTACGGGCAAGGGATGCATTAGAACTCTTCTCCTTAGCTTCGGGTGTGTCCCAGTGCTCCCACATTCGTCTCCAAAGCGTTGGTTTGATCCAAATCGGTGGCTCAGTATACGTCTTTGCTTGGCTTACAATTCCTTTCATTCTTTTTTTTGCTATCTTCACAAATCCTTCTCTCACAAGCTCAGCAATCGCAACATCCCAGTTGTATTTCCCCTACACAGCACAACAATGTAAAGTAAGTGTCAATGATAGTTGACAGAAGACAAACTCATTAAGTTAGAATAGTAAAAAAAAAAAAAGAAATTTCAACATATTACCGCAAAGGATCTAAAATATCTCTCGCGTATGTGTAAGGGGGTAACCTTCCAGCTGAAATATGGACCATCAAACTTTCTTCTTAAAATCCCAGAAATAACACGAGATAGCTTTCCTTTATCTCGTCCAAACCTGTTACATAAATATGAGAGTGCTAAGTTATAAAGGAGAAGCCATCAAACATAAACGAATGACTCACAAAACAATAATCACAAAACAGATGATACAAATAATCACAAAACAATAATCTAATGTAAAAGACAAAAACAATAACAATGTTCCATTCGGTAATATAATTCACATTTTATCAAAAAAAAAAGATATTCAAATGATAAAATAAAAGAAAAAAATAATTTACCATATACTGTCAGTGTCGGGGATGGGAACCGGACTCAACAACGGTAGATGCTGTCGACCAGGAAGTGCAAGCAAAGCATCAAGCTGCTGTTGGAAGTCTTGATTCTCCTGATTCTGAGCCGGTGGTGGATGCTCTTGATCCTCCTGATTCTGAGGCGGCGGCGGTTGGAACCCTGGATTCTGAGGAGGAAGCTGTTGATACACCGGATGCTGAGGAGGCGGCGGCTGAAACCCCAGATTCTGAAGCGGTGGTGGATAAGCCGGATGGTGAAGCGGTGGTTGATATCCAAGATGAACCGGCGGTTGGTATCCCGGATTCTGAGTAGCCGGATGTTGATACGGCGGATCATGTGGTTGAGGTGGTGGTGGCTGCTGCATCTGGGAGTGGAGCTGATGTTGAAAGCCTTGGTGTTGGGGCTGAGGAGAAGGTTGTCGAGAGTACTGTTGCATCGTTGCCGGCCTATACTGAGATGGAAGCGAGGGTTGAGAGTGTTGTGAGTGTGTTGAAGTCACGTTGTTGGAGGAAGGGTTAGAGGACTGAGACGACGAAGCAACATCTCGGCTTGGTCTCGAACCGCCGCCAGATTTACCAACGCCGCCAGATTTACCAACGCCGCCAGATCTACCAAGACCGCCAGATCTTCCACCACGACCACCACCGGATTTAGAACCACGACCACCACCGGATTTCATCGCAGAAGATTTCAGAGAGTTAGGGTTTCGGAGATGTGAAAGGGAAATTGAGAAGAGAGGGTGAGTTTAGAGAAATCGAGAAGAAAGAGGGTTTGGGGAAATAATTAAAAGGGTTAGGGATTTAGGGTAATTTGGTTTGAGGGTTTGTGGTTTAATTTGATGGGGGGAATTATTAATGTTGGGGGGGGGGGGGAAATAATTACTGCTCATTATTTCACGAAAATTTTGGAGAATTTTTCAATCCGTCGGGAAAGAGTAACAAAGTAGTGGTACTTAACGACTATTTTGTGACTGAAAAGAATAATTTTTTAAAACTAAACAAAGTGGCTAAACAGTAGCAAATAATACATTAAGTCACACTACAGTCTCAAAATGTGACTTATTTATGACACTGAAATATTAGTATAATTTTGTGTTTGCATTTTATCACCACAAACATATTGGGTATGACTCTCTGATCATGTAAACTCTAATTTAAGAGTTTACTTTTGATAAAATATCAAACAAAATAATTTGTCAATGTTTTTTGTAAAGATATGTCACCTTACCTACTCTTCCTTTATAAAACACATGTAACCCTAAAACATGTTTATGAGGATATGAACATAATTGTAAAATTTGGTGTTTTATTGATTTTGTTTTTAAAATTTAGTAAATAATATATGTCAGGTGTAAGTAGAAATGTATAAGGATACATGTTTTGTATTCATATTAGAAAAATTCTTAAATTAATTTTAAACAGTCGCTAAACAGAAGCAACTCCATCACAGTTTCAGGTTGTAGTCACAAATTAACCCGGATTCAGTCGTATTTCAGACTCACTTTAAGACTTAAACAGGACGAATGCCGTAAATATTGATTATATTTTTTTCCGTATTTTTTAAAAGGAGCAAGACACCGTAGTCGTAAAACAGTTGTACTTTACGACTCAATTGTGACTAAGTGTTATATATGCACAATCAAGAATGTCGTAAAACAGTCGCAAACAATCCCATCGGTCACACTTTAGTCTCAAACTGTGACTTATTTGTGACTCTAAAGTATTAGTATAATTTTATGTCAAGATTTGATCACCGAATACTAATTGGATATGACTCTTTGATCTTGTTAACTCTAATTAAAGAGTTTAATTTTGATAATATATCAAACAAAATAATTTGTATATGATTTTGTAAAGATATAGCACCTTAACTACTCTTCAAGTATAAAACACATGTGACCTTACAACATCTTTTGGAGAATATGAACATAATTGTAAAATTTGGTGTTTTTTTGATCTTGTTTTAAAAATTTAGTAATTAATATATGTCAGGTATAAGTAGAAATGTATAAGATTACATGTTTTGTATTCATATATGAAACATTAATTTTCAGTCGCTAAACAGAAGCAATTCGATCACAGTTTCAGGTTGTGGTCACAAAGTAGTGGTAATTTATGACTCTTTTGTGACAAATAAGTGGAGAAAACAAGTAGGAAATTTCAATAAAACTACAATAACACAAGTGTTTGAGATTTCAATAAAATTACAAAAACACAAATAATGAACATGATAATTATTCATATTCCTCATTTTCAATTTCATCATCTTCATCCTCATCTGAAGACGAAGACGACGATGAGTAGTTGCCACGAAATTCGTCTTCTGGTTCAGCATCGTTGATCTCAAAATCAATTTCTTCATTAGGATGATTACCATCTACAAAACTGTCAATTACGATCTCCTCTATTGTATCTGTCATTCCATCATCAACTGTTTGCTGCAATATAACAACCTCCTTTTGTTTTAAGTTTCCTTGTACAACAAGCCTCTGATTAACTTTGAGAACGTTCAGCCATAGTTTTCGAGGTCGTTTAGTGTGAGGATATGAAAGATAACAAACTTGATCAGCTTGAGATCCTACACATAAAAAAAACAGGTCTCCAATTAGATGTATATATATATATATATATACATATCTATAAATATATATTTAAAATAGAACAATACCTAATATAAACGGTTCATAATGTCGGTATCTCCTTGACGACAACACGTCAACAATGCCTCCATCGCGTATTCGAGTGCCTTTGTCAATTGTAGAGTCATACCATTCACAATAGAAAAGTGTGACCCGTAAATTCAAAAATCCTGGATAGGTAAGCTCTATGATATTTTCAATGGTCCCGTAAAAATCGTCCTCGTCAGATGTATCAGAATAAGTTTGTCCTCGGACACATACCCCATAATTCATTGTTTTTTTAGTGAGACCGTGAGCTTTTGTGTGAAACAGATAACCTCTTGTAAAATATATAGGCCATGACTTGACTTTATTTTCAGGACCGTCCACGATTTCATGGACCCATGGAGGAAAACTTTCAAAACCAGCACGAACCTGTGCAGATCATATATACAAAATTTTAGAAGATAATATTTATCATGTTGATATAGTGAATAGGTGGATAGTAAAACATACATATTGCTTAATCCATTCATGGAAATCTTCTTCTCTTTTCGACCTAACATCTTCATCAGATAGTCCTGGATATTCATATCGAATTTGCGCCTCCAACAATCTATGTTTTATCAACAATAAGTAATATTGTCATGTTTACCAAAAAATATATGGTTATAAATAGCCTTGGTAAATCAAAAATACCTCTCATGTGGCTGGAAATAGGCACAATTGCGCAGAACATATGCATGTGCGCATTTATAATCTTTTTCATTTAACCAAAATTCACTACTTTTACCGCTTGGACGACCCACTTGAGTGAATATATCTGGTACTGGTATAGGATATACAGGTATTTCACCTTCTTCATGCCGAATTTGCCTGTAAAAGTTTATTTTGTAAAATTTTTTCTCAAGTTTAGACGTTGATACAAAAGTTCAATAATTATATTTAGAGTTTTACCTTCTTCTGCTTGCTGTAGAAATGTGTGAAGCGAAATAGTGTTCTGAGAAATAAGATATCTCATCGTTCAAGTCTCTGTCTCGTAGTATGAACCAGTAGCTTGATTACCCTCTGGTAAAACCTCCGTAAACAATTCAGCCCAATCGTCCATGCATACCTCAGACAAATTATTGTCTACCTTGATGTTCATGAACCTAGACGCCAATGATAGTTGCGAATGACCTTCATGACATCCATCATAAAGTGGAGTATTTGCAGCATCTAACATGTCGTAGAACCGTTTCGCCTCTTCAGTGGGTTCTTCATGGATATGATCATATCCATGATCATATCCACTTTCATATTCATGATACTCATTAAAAGGGGTGGTACCATGAAATGCATCATTCACCATCTCAGCATATACATTTCCCTCAAATCCTATTGGTTGACTACCAGGTTGACTACCATGCTGACTACCAGTACTAGTATAATCTGTATTAGGATAATGACTACTGGTTCCTACCCCTAGCACGTCATAATCTTCACCATGTTCAGACCATACATAATAATTTGGCATAAATCCTTTACTATGCAAATGATTAGATATTGTCGTACCATGCAAAAGAACATCGTTCTGACATTTTACGCAAGGACAGTAAAACCTACCTCCACTGTTTTGTGCTATAGGCTGGCTGTTTGCGAAATTCATGAACTGCTCCACCCCCGCCAAAAATTCTTTAGAGATATTATTTGTTCTTCCATCGATCCGATTATACATCCACTCTCGAGATGAATTCCACATATTTTTTTAACACTCTTTTTTTCTTTCCCTCTATAAAAAGACTCTTTTTTCTTTCCCTCTAAAAAACTATTTTTTTATCTTCTCCTCTAAAAAAACTCTTTTTTTTTTCTTCTCCTCTTAAAAAAACTCTTTTTTTTTTCTTCTCCTCTAAAAAACTCTTCTTTCTTATGTCTTTCTACTTATACACTAATGGAAGTGATATGAATGGAAGGGTGAGAGCGTTGTGATATATATACTATAAACTTTGCGACTCTTTTGCGACTTAAAAGAATACGTCGCAAATTACGACTCTTTTGTCACTTTCTAACCACATAATAGAGACATAATACGGGTCGCAAAAGTTCAGTACAAACGCAAACTTAAACATGTACCACGTTTTTTGCCGACATCACTGACTGACTTTTTTGCGACGCCTTTGCGATTACAAACAAAACAGTCACAAACTACGACTGGTTTATCACTCTTTTACCACATAATAGAGACAAAATAAAGGTCGCAAATGTTCAGTACAACCGCAAACTTTCACATTTCCCACGTTTTTTACCGACATCATTGACCGACTGATTTGTGACTACAAATGTTTAAGCAAACTAGAAGTGGCAAATCCATCGTGATTTTCAGACAGTTTTGCGACTCTTATTGCCGACTAAATCTTCAGTCTTTAATTCGTCATAAATTGCGATTATTTTGCGACTAAGGATTTATTGTCGAGACATTGTTCCAAAACAGTCGCATCGTAGTAACGCTTTTGCGACTGAAATTTGGTGTTGTACATTTGCGACTCCTTTACGTCTACTACTTTTGTCGTCGTTAGCCCGTCACAAAATTGTCGTAAAACGGTCACAAAAGTTTGTGACTAAAAATTCAGTCACATAAAGTAGTCACAAATTACATGTTTTCGTGTAGTGGAGGCTCAAACGATCGCCGTGGCAGGTCTGTGTCTGCTATACCTCCACACAACTCTTTAAGTTATTATTAAGTGCTAATCTTTTTTTGTTGATTTTTACAGAGATGCTCTCGTTTACATTCTTGGAGAAGACGCTTTAGAGAAGGCCATGGAACTTGTTGGTGGATGTGACGGGGGAGCATGGAATATTGCAGTTGCTTTGGCTATGCCGCCACCAGGCGCAATGATAGGATATGACCCATCATCATGTACGTAAAGTTGCTCTAGATTATTTGTTCTTTGTAACAAATTAAAAACCTCCTCACCTAAATTTTGTGGTTTATTTTTTTAGCTTTTTCTTTACCTATAAAACTAAGAGGATGAAGAAGAAGACCACTATGGGGTAGAAAGTTTTCTCTTGGAAGAAGATCGAAGCTCTTTGATGTTTCTAGCTTGTGATACAATATACAATGTCTCAGTAAAACATCTTGATTTGGACTTTAGTTATGTTTATTACCCCCATGTTTTAGGTTTAGGTTGGTATAGTTTTTTAGGGTAGTTTATTACCCACGCATATGATGTCAGTTTATTATTATTTTTTTTTTTGTCAAACTATGTCAGTTTATCATTTACTCATGTATTTGTGCTTTGATTTACCTTTTAAACTCTTAACTAGGATTTAACCCACGGTACACCGCGGGACAATATTTTAATTTTAAAAATTAAAAATTTATATTGTATTTATTTGTTATTTTATTATTATTTTATTAATTTTTAAAATATAAAATTTTACAGGTATTTGATATAAATATTCAAAGTATAGAACTTTTGTAGTGTTTTCAAGGTTTTAACCCGTGTGGTATATGTATAGTCTAGTAATACATTTATCTCCTGGTACACATCTAAAAGTGTTTTAAAAAAACAATTCCACTTAACTCCTTACATGGGATTAATGCCAACCCGTCTCACCAAAATCAAAATAAGTTTTTGCGTAAAAAAAAATAATTAAAATAAGTTTTTTTTATCAAGTTTAATTATGTTAATTGTTTTACCAAATTAACATACTTTTATAGTTTATAATTTTTCCATGTCAATATATATAGTTTATGATAATTAATTGAATTTTTTTTTTTTGATAATTCCTCAAAAAATAAAAAATAAACCAAATTATATGGGGGGGTTTTCAACATATTTAATGTGACATTTTATAATTGGATTTTCGGTTTAGGAAATTTATTAATGTTAATATAATTATTGATATTGTAAACTTTTGTTATGGAAAATCTGTTGTATATCATTTAAATTTGAGAGATTCTAGCATCCATAAAAATAGTTTTGGAGATTTAATGGGTTAATACTTTAATGGATAGAGTTATTTTTAGAAAAATCGGAATGTATAAATGTTGTTAAGATTTTATGGCAATAAATGTATTAAATGTTGGTCAATTTAAGAAAGTTTAGTATTTGAGTTTCTCTGCAATGTTATTTATAGAATTGTTTTAGGGGGTTAATATTGTAAAAAATATAAATAAGTAAAACTTAAAGGACATAAACCAAAATATACTTAAAAAATGTTAATATAGATAAGCGAATAAACAAACCATCGAATCCAATTTTGCTTCTGTAAGTGATCAATGACCATTCCGGATAATTCCTTATTTGTATTCATTAATCACAATAATGAAACCACAAATAATTATGCGAATAGTACTAGTCTTTTAATATACCGATTTCAGTAAATGCACTACAATCTTGAAAACCGTATTCAAATCAAGCAAAAACACAACCAAAAATTAATAAATTGCCAACTAAGCAAGTCCCTCAAAGAAAGACCACTAGGTAAATCAATTTACCAGCCCTGAGTCCGTTGACCGACCAACGACGCTGAACTGCATAAATCTCTCGGCACAAAATTAACGGCGGCGATCAACATCCACCGGACAAAAAGGTCGTCCAGCTCGAGCCCGATGGCTAGGAATAGTAAAATGTCTAAGCCTCCCATTTTGCTCCCTCATGTAACCTTTACACAAGAAAGTCGCCGAGAACTCATCTTCCACGGGACGGTTAACGTCGTGAACAAAAACATCAGTTTCACCATCTTCACGGTTACGAGCCAAAAGCCCCGCCGTATAAATAGCACTCATCCTCCCCGGAGCTTCTTCATGGTAACCAGTTGGAGCATCGACCATGATCAGATCCCATTTCGTATCGTAAAAATCCGACGGGAAATCTTTCAACGCAAGGTCACATTTAGAGTTTCTCGGATCAGACACAGATCTACACTCTTCTGATCTTCCTAGCTCCATGAGTTTGTCTGAATCTTTGACTTTTGTGTCGTAAACTACGTGGTAAGATTCCAAGTTTGGGAACTTCTTGGTTACTATAGCAATCCAAGCCTTGTCTTCCTCAATAAACACTGAAAAAATCAAACTTTTTACTAATGAGGGAATCGAAAATTTTCATTAGATCTGTTTGAAACAGAGGAAAAAACAGAGTACTTACAGGTACGACCACCATGGTTGAGAGATGCCCACATTAAGCTGTCGTGACCTAAGCCAAAGACGAGGAAGTTACAAGGAGACTTCTTGTCCAAGACTCTCTTTGAGACAGAGACTTCATCGAATGTTTGCTGTGGAGTGACGTTACTGGTGACGTAGTGAACCAATGCGTCGGATAAAGAAAGTGGCATCTTTGTGCATTGTTGTGATGTTGTTGGACATGCTTCTGGTTTATGGTGATGAGTTGGTTCTTCTTCTTGGGAGAGATTTGTTTTGGAGATTGGCTTTGAAGAGGAGATGTTTGATCTTGCAAAGAAGATGATGAGAAAGATCAAGATTGAGCAGCCTATGAATATGACTTTGAGATTAACGGAAGATGGAGGTTTGGTCCTCATTTTTTCTATTTGGGGTTTTTCGGATCGGTGAATGAGGAAGATGTTTTGATAATGGTTAGAAATGTATGTATATAGAGAGAGAGGTTACGGTTTTAATGATTGAGGAAGTTGAGGAGGACATGAAAGCTACTAAGGTTGCTGTTCTTCCAATACAACAGAAGTTGGTGGTGAATACATATACTAACTAATTTGTTTTTTGTTTTTTCATATTATAATGTGTATATTTATTTATATAATCATGATAACTAGAAGATGTGTAACGTAATGGAGACATTTCTGGTTATAAATTTGATGCTTGAAAGAGAAGAATCTGATGGGCAAATATTGTATAGAGTGATCCAAACGAGACAGGTGTTAAAAAGGAACCAACATGGTGGTTGCAACTTTCTTATTCCTTATTTTTTAAATAACCACCCCATGTTGGTGTTTTAACAACTTTGGTTTTTTGTTTCTTGAACATTAATATTTGTCAAACTAGGAAAAAAAAGGCTTTCATTTGCACAGTTCCAAAGGTGTCCAAATTGTGTCGGTTTAACTAAACCAACAAGTTGCTCCCAAAATTGAGTTGAAATTTAAATTCAGGTTTTCTTTAGCCAAGAAAACATATGTAACCAAACCGAAACCGATTAAACAAAAACTTAACAGATTTTGTGCAAGTCTGGTAATAACTTTCGAGTAAGAAAGTTAATGATTAAGTGTTAAGACTTAAGACAAAGAGAGTCATACATCATCATTAGTCGTTAGTCCACGGGTGGTGATGAGGCAGACAAAAAATGATAATACCTTTTAAATTACATCCTATGAATCCTATTCGTGCAATGTCGTGTCTGCAATATTGTTCAATTCTACACAAAAAAAAACAATTCATATATTTCAGACATTCGTATAAATGACTCGTGACATTATTGATAACTCTCTCATGCATAATCTTTTTTTCCTCAGTCTCTAACTATAATTTATTTTAGTATTCTTCAAAGTGATTTTCATTAATTATACACGTTGTTTTACGTATCTATATTATTATTTTTGCAGCAGTTTCGTCAAAGTAGTCTTGAAGTTTGAAGGTATTTACAACTAATGCCATTATCATTAAAACATTTTTTAAAAAAATTAAAAGATAATATCAAAATATGCAAAAATAAGGTATGTGAATTAAATATCATCATATCAATGAAGTAAAATGTTTCTAAATTATCTCCACCTCCGACCCTAATTTTCTGCAAAACTAAACAAAATTTTTGCCATTCCAATATAGGAAAATCTATATTCGCTCCAATCAATCATATTCAATTACTTCAAATTTTTTAGTTTTGTCTAAAATTTTAATGTTATTATCTATATAGCTAATTAATTTTTATAAAAGGTTTAAAATATATTATTTAATAAATTTAAATTATTATGGGACGGGTTATGATCGATATTCTTATAAATTTAAAATGTCAATAATCCATCGCTACGACAATCAGTTTTATATACTAAAAAGTAATAAATTTTTATAAATATAATTTATATAGAAAATATAGGCATGCGGTGTACCGTTAAAAGAAGGTCCTCACAATTAAGTCTATCGGGATTACAGATTTTAGCAAGGTACGGCTGCGGTTGGCGGGTTATCCCGAAAACTACAAATATATAATTAAATTATAAAATCAAACATAAAAAATATTAATTTTTTTAAAATATTTTTTTTAAATGATACATATTAATATTTGAAATGTTTTTAATTTAAAATAAATTTTATCGTTAGACATTTAGTTTAGTAATCACATTTAACTATTTATTTCATCGTAAAACCATAATTCACTTCTTCATAGATTACAGTTAAAATTTTAATTTTTAAAAAAAAAATATGAGCATCATTTGAGATAATATGTATATTGGTTAGTATTCTAAATTTAACAATAAAAATAATCAGTAAAACAATGAGCTAACATCCACAAAAATTTTGCAAGTCCAAAAATATCCTAAATATTATTCTTCTATATTTCATAACTTCATAAGTAATACTTTTGTCAATTTTCATCAATTAACAAAAATTCATTCGTACAAACTCATTTTTCCAATTTTTTTTTCAGGTTTCTCATATTACTACGTGCATTAAAATCTTTAAAATAAAATATGTAAAACTATACTAATACACATCATGAATTGAAATTTTTTCTTTTTAAGTTCGTTATTCTTTCAAAGTTTTGTGTACTTACTTACAATAAAAATTTATATTACAACGATAAATACATTTATATCCGACTAAAATTATGTTAAATATATTTATTGATTAATATACATGCTTAATATATTAAGGTTTTACTTACACATGTTAAATTTTATTGAGAATACACTTATAATATAATTAGCATAAAATGGTAATTCTATTGATTTTGTTAGTTTTCCTTTTTGATTTAGAAAAATAATTTTTTAAAAATAACATGAAAATTTTTGTGAATATAATTAGATGTCCTATTAAGTTTATATAAAAAAAATTTGATATGTGTCAACATCTAATCAATATATTTGACACTTGTCACGATCTTGGTAAATCTATTAATTTTGTTAGTTTTCTTTTTTTATTTAGAAAAATAAAGTTTTAAAAATATAAACATGGAAAATTCTGTAAATATAATTAGATGTCCTACTACTTTATAAAGAAAGAAATTTTTTGACACTTTTCCATATTATATATCAAAGTCATTGAAGAAAATAAGATATTTTATAATATGTATCAATATTTTATATCACTTGTCACGATCTTATTAATGAGTAATTTTGACATCAAACTTTATATAATGTAACACCCGCAAACCTTTTATTGGTATTTTGGTGAGGGTGTCGATCGACACTAGTTGTAGTCGGTTTGGTCGGTTCGATTTTTAATCGTCCGCTTTGCGTGGTTGGTTTAGGAAATCCATAAAATCAAGTTGTAAAAGGGGAAAAATGACCTAGGGTCGTGTTTTTGTTTTGTTTCGCTGCTTTTAGAGAAAAACAAAAGAGAGAGTTGTTGCTTGAGCTTTTGAGAGAGATTGGTGAGATTCCTTGCTGTTCTTGGGAGATCTAAGGCTGGGAAGGTGCTAGAAGCTTGCTAGGAGTGAGGGAATTCGTTTTTATTGGTCAGAATCTTTATGCAGAGAGGTGACTGCATGACCATGACTAATCTAAGCCTTTGATTCCCTTGTTCTTGCTTGTTTGTTGCTTGTTTATGTGTTTTTCTTGCTGGGATTGGTTGATACAGGTTCCTACGGATGTATAAGGCTTGGGTTTTGAGAATTGGACGATTTGGAGGAGATTTGGGAGTGAGATTCCACTCTCGACTTCGCGCGGATTGCAGTTGCAGAAGGAGTGTCGATCGACACAACTTGGTGTCGGTCGACACCAGCAAATTGGGCATCGATCGACACTGTGGGGTAGTGTCGGTCGACACCAAGGCCAGTGTCGATCGACACTTGACTGGTGTCGGTCGACACCTCCCTTCCAGCGAGACGATGCTTGATTTCCTGCTTTGTGTGTTTTGTGTGATGCTTGTTGGAACTTTGGAATCATTGTTGCTTGTGTATATAGCCCAGTAGATGGGAGGATTGCCTCACTGAGTGTTTATCAAATACTCATGCATCTCAATTTGTGTTTGTGGTGCAGGTAAAGGCAAAGTGTGATCGTGGAATCAAGACAATGAAGAGGAGGATGTTCTAGGGACTCGATTGGATGTTCTCTGGCATTGCTAGGTTGCTAGAATTGAGTCATTAGAAATATTGCTTGGTTGCTGCTTCCTTGTTTCTTGTTGTTTGGTATTTGGATATTGCTTATGCTATGATATTGGATTGTTATTGGATTATTATTGGTTTATTATTGGATGGATATTGGTTTTGTTATTCCGCTGTTGATTGTGAATGTGGTTAGGTGGCTAGTGGGTATGAGACCACTAGTTGTAGTTTATTTATATATATATATATATATATATATTATTTATTATTTATTAAAAAAAAAAAGGTCGGTCGTTTCATTTTGGTATCAGAGCCATTACGGTTCTAGGTTTGGGTTCACTAGGCTTTGTGCTGTAGATGTTTGGGATTGCATGTCTTGATTGATTATGTGAGTTAGTCAATTGTGTGTGGCATGGAGTCTTAGAACATCCTCTTCGAGCCGACAGTGTGATTCCACGGTGAGTTTGTGTTTTTGTGTTATGTTAAGATTGCTTGTTAGCCTATGTTCTTGGAAGTGCAGTGGTTAAAGGTGTTTGAGTTGTTGGTCGTGGACGGGGACATGGTCATGGTCATGTTCGGGTGGGTCCCGAGGCCAGCGAGTGTGGGGTCCAGAGTTCCACGAGGAGGTACGTCAGAGGGTCGCAAGCATATCAGGAGGGACCAGAGGGGGTTAGCCGGTGAGCGTGCCGGGGGTGCTGGGAACCCAGAGGTGGGGTTGCAGCAGGTGTAGCCCAGGGTTGGGATGATCGCTTGGCGGATCTGTTGGCATGCTGGTGGAGCGGTTACCGAGAGGGGTACCAGTGCAGGCTCCAGTTGTACCTCATGTGGCGGGGTGCAGCCAAGGGCTGCGGATGTTGAGGAGTTTTCATCCTATGTTAAGAGGATGGAGCAGTTGTAGATGACCGGTATGAGATTATTCTCAAGAGGTATCGGGCCTAGAGAGGCGGATAGGTGGACGTATGCAGTTGGAGCATATATTTTCTCTGTTTGGTGGGTAATCCAGTGGGATATTATAAGTTGAGTGGGGAGGTGTAATATTGAAATGTTATACTCTGACCACAGGAAGTACTTTTGGTCGGGAGATATTTATAGTGATTAAGGATTGTTTCTCCTGAGGGGATGGTGATTCTCCTGAATACCGATAGCTCGAGGGGCTGGGGGCTCCGAGAGTGGCAGAGGGGATTATGTTCTCCTGAGGGGATGAGTAGTTCCCATGATACCGAGATCTTGAGGATTGTGGTCCAAGAGTGAGACGGTATAACTCGAAGACGCTGGTCTGAGAGTGAAATCGGTATGGCTTGAAGGTTGCGACCTAAGGGTGGTGGATTTGGGAGCAAGCAATACCTAGGACGTGAGTATAAACAACCCGATTGAATGTTGACCTCGAGGGATTGACGGTGGTTTAATCTCGGGCTTTAGATGTGTTGACCAATAAGTCATGTTTTTATAAACCAGAGCGGTTATGAATGTGTGGCTGTTTTGCCAGGATTGTGAGGCCGATAGTGCTGCAGTCCCGGGAAGGGGAGCTACAACAGGTGTGAGCTGGGAAAGGCATGTTTGCCAGATTCATAAGTTCACGAGAAGCCTTCATAGCAGGATAATCTAATCGTTGCGACGATGTTGGATTACGTTCATTCGAGGTGGACAGGGGTGCAAGATTCAAGGTTTTGGTAAGCTTGCTGAGGGAGACAAGGCAAGAGGTTTGAGTTGGCGGCTTGCAAAACATTTGATGCGGTGAATCAGAATGTGCGAACGTATGGTACTTGTTTGTTTTATTACGTTTGTATTGATGATTTGCTGTGGAGAATTGCTAAGCGAAAAGATAACTTTGTAAAAAGCTATCTTGTGGAAGTTTTCCTAAGAAACAAGTTACTAGAGGTTCTTCAATGGACAAGAGATGTTGATATCCGAGTAGTGGTGTGTTGATGTCGGCTTACTTGATTTTTTGTTTAGTAGAACTGAAGACGCAGCTAGAGGATTTGTTGAGCAGGGGACTCTTTTGTCATATCACTTCACTGTGGGGAGCGTCGGTGTTCGTCAAGAAGAAGGACGAGGTATGGGTTTATGATTTTGTGGCGATGTCGTTTAGGTTGACTAACGCACCAGCAGTGTTTATGAGGTTGATGAACAGCGTGTTTCAGGAGTTTCTGGACGTGTCTGTCATCATTTTCATCGACGTTATCCTAGTATTTTCTAAGAGTCTTGAAGAGCATGCAGTGCATTTGAGAGCAGTTCTGGAGAAGCTGCGGGAGCAGAAGTTGTTTGCCAAGTTGAGCAAGTGTAGTTTTTGGCAGCATGAGATGGCTTTCTGGGTCACATTGTTTCTGCTGAGGGGGTTTCTGTTGATCCAGAGAAGATTCAGGCTATCAGAGATTGGCCTAGACCGCAGAATGCCACAGAGATCAGGAGTTTCCTTGGGTTGGCATGTTACTACAGGAGGTTTGTGCAGGGTTTGCGAGCAGAGCACGTCCTATGACTAAGTTGACAGGGAAGGATGTTCCTTTTGTATGGTCACAGGAGTGTGAGGAGGGCTTTGAGAGCCATAAGGAGATGTTGACTACTGCGCCAGTGTTGGCTTTGCCTGAGCAGGAGGAACCCTATGTGGTTTATACAGATGCATCTAGAGTTGGTTTGGGGTGTGTTCTGATGCAGCATGGGGAGGTGATTGCCTACGCTTCGTGGCAGTTATGGGTGCATGAGGGCAACTATCCTACTCATGATTTGGAGATGGGTGCTGTAGTTTTTGCCCTGAAGATTTGGAGATCTTATCTTTATGGTGCAAAGGTACAGGTGTTTACAGATCATAAGAGCCTGAAGTATATATTCACTCAGTCTGAGCTGAATTTGAGACAGAGGCGGTGGATAGAGCTTGTGGCGGATTATGATTTGGAGATAGCCTATCATCCTGGTAAGGCTAACACGGTTGCAGATGCTCTGAGTCGGAAGAGGGTAGCTTCGACTCAAGAGCAGGAGATGGAGTCTCTGGTAGGGGAGATCAGTGCTTTGAGCTTGTGTGCTGTTTCACAGGAATCGTTGGGTTTGGAAGCAGTTGATAGAGCAGATCTTATGAGTAGGGTGCGGTTGGCTCAGGAGAAGGATTTGGGGCTAGTGAATGCCTCTAAGGATGTGGATTCAGAGTATCAGGTCTCAGATAATGGTACTATCTTGGTGTACGGTCGGATTTGTGTGCCCAAGGATGAGGAGTTGAGGCAGGAGATTCTGAGAGAGGCTCATGCGAGCAAGTTATCTATTCATCCAGGAGCGACTAAGATGTACCGTGACCTCAAGAGGTATTATCATTGGGTCGGGATGAAGAAGGATGTGGCTAGTTGGGTTTCGAGGTGCGATGTGTGTCAGCTAGTGAAGGCTGAGCATCAGGTTCCTGGCGGTTTACTGAAGAGTTTACCCATTCCTGAGTCGAAGTGGGATATGATCACCATGGATTTTGTGGTAGGATTGCTAGTGTCACGGACCTTTGATGCTATTTGGGTAATTGTGGACCGGTTGACTAAGTCAATACATTTTCTAGCCATTAAGAAGACTGATGGAGCAGCGGTCTTGGCTAAGAAGTATGTGAGAGAGATAGTCAAATTGCATGGGGTGCCAGTGAGCATTGTGTCTGATAGGGATTCTAAGTTCACTTCGGTGTTCTGGAAGACATTTCAGGCAGAGATGGGCACTAAGGTGCATATGAGTACAGCTTATCATCCCCAGACAGATGGACAATCTGAGAGGACGATCCAGACACTGGAGGATTTGCTGAGGATGTGTGTATTGGATTGGGGTGGCCATTGGGCAGATCACTTGAACCTGGTAGAGTTTGCTTACAACAACAGTTACCAGGCGAGTATTAAGATGGCTCCTTATGAGGCTTTGTATGGGAGACCATGTCGTACACCATTATGCTGGACTCAGGTGGGGGAGAGGAGCATGTTTGGTGCTAGTTTTGTTCAGGAGACCTCATAGAAGATTCGGGTTCTCAAGCTGAACATGAAGGAGGCTCAGGATAGGCAGAGGAGTTATGCCGATAGGAGGAGGAGAGATCTTGAGTTTCAGGTAGGAGACAGAGTGTACCTCAAGATGGCCATGTTGCGGGGTCTGAACAGGTCATTGTCAGAGACTAAGTTGAGTCCAAGGTATATGGGTCCATTCAGAGTGATTGAGCGGGTTGGACCATTGGCATATAGACTGGAGTTACCCGAGGTTATGTGTGCATTCCATAAGGTTTTTCATGTGTCTATGTTGCGGAAGTGTCTCCGTGAGGGTGAGAGAGTGTTGGCTAAGATTCCTGAGGATCTTCAGCCTAACATGACTTTTGAGGCGAGACCAGTGAGGGTTCTCGAGAGGAGGATCAAGGAACTTCGGAAGAAGAAGATTCCTTTGATGAGAGTCCTGTGGGACTGTGATGGTGTTGAGGAGCAGACTTGGGAGCCTGAGGCAAAGATGAAAGCAAGGTTCAAGAAGTGGTATGAGAAGCAAGCCGCGACTTGAGCTTGTTTAGCCTGGTTCCATCTGTAATCCGTGGCTGGAGCGGGAATGGAGTATTCTAGCCCATCTCTCTTGTTTACTCGGTCGCTTGGGGTGGTTGGTTGTGCGACTCAGTAACAAGATGAGGTGGTGCTCGGGGTACAAAGTTTCCGTGAGGCAGGGTTTTTGGAGGAAAGTTTTCTTGAAATAGAAGTTTCCAAAAGTAGAAAGTTTCCAAAAATGGAAAGTGCTAAATATGGAAAGTTTTACGGGAGTTAGAATTTGTCCATTTTAGCGGTGGAGAGCCTTGGAGGGGCTTGTGTGTGGCCTTAGTGGCGGACTTTCGAGTCAGTGTGCCCGTGTGTGGCGGTCTTTTTAGACATTGTGTGGCCTTTGTGGCGGGCTGTTTAGCCGTGTGTGGCCTTTGTGGCGGGCTGTTTAGCCGTGTGTGGCCTTTGTGGCAGGCTGTTTAGCCAATTTCATGGCCTTTGTGGCGGGCTGTTTAGCCAGAGTGTCTTTGTGACAGTCCTTCGAGACATATGGTCTTTGTGACGGTCCTTCGGGACGAGTGGCCTTAGTGGCGGTCCTCTTTAGGATATTTGTTTGGCCTTGTGGCGGTCCTCTTTAGGACATTTGTTTGGCCTTGGTGGCGGTCCTCTTTAGGACATTTGTTTGGCCTTGGTGGCGGTCCTCTTTAGGACATTTTGTTTGGCCTTGGTGGTGGTCCTCTTTAGTGCATTTTGTTTGGCCTTGGTGGCGGCCCTTGTGGCATGTATATGATCCTTGTGTGGTCATGAGGTATTCCAGTGAGGGGATATGTGGTTGGTAGGACATTGAGATGTTTTACGCGAGCCACGAGAAGGAAACCTAGATAGGGATAGGACTCAGACATGTTCAGAATCGTTTGCTCGCGACTCATGGGGGACTTTGGTTCTCCTAGTACTGCCATATTCAGAGACTTTGTGGCTTGGGAGTATGATTGGTATATCGACTTCGGATGAAGGTCTGGAGGCGCGCTGTAGGGTGATGACCCGAGAGACGAGTTTGGATTTTTCCTTATATATTATGGCATGCGGGTTTAGGCCCGATGAGGAGCCAACATTTGGCATGCAGACTTAGGTCTGATGAGGAGCCAATAAGAACTCAAGGTCTAGGCCTATGAGTAAAGGAAAGTCCAAAAGTCGAGAGCAAATGACGCCTGGAGCGTGAGTCTATCACCTACAGGTGACCTTCTGCAGATCGGTCGGAGGAGTGCGGGCCGTGGAGACGGTTGCACGGGAGTCCTTGGCTGATGGTTGTTCGAGATTCGAGGACGAATCTAGATTGGTGGGGGAGAATTGTAACACCCGCAAACCTTTTATTGGTATTTTGGTGAGGGTGTCGATCGACACCACAGGAGGTGTCCATCGACACTAGTTGTAGTCGGTTTCGTCGGTTCAATTTTTAATCGTCCGGTTTGCGTGGTTTATTTAGGAAATCCCTAAAATCAAGTTGTTAGAGGGGGGAAAACGACCTAGGGTCGTGTTTTTGTGTTGTTTCTCCGCTTTTAGAGAAAAACAAAAGAGAGAGTTGGTTCTTGAGCTTTTGAGAGAGATTGGTGAGATTCCTTGCTGTTCTTTGGAGATCTAAGGCTGGGAAGGTGCTAGAAGCTTGCTAGGAGTGAGAGAATTCGTTCTTATTGGTCAGAATCTTTCTGCAGAGATGAGTGCATGACCATGGCTAATCTAAGCCTTTGATTCCCTTGTTCTTGCTTGTTTGTGTGTTTTTCTTGCTGGGATTGGTTGATACAGGTTCCTACGGATGTATAAGGCTTGGGTTTCGAGTATTGGACGATTTGGAGGAGATTTGGGAGTGAGATTCGACTCTCGACTTCGCGCGGATGGCAGTTGCAGAAGGAGTGTCGATCGACACCACTTGGTGTCGGTCGACACCAGCAAATTGGGCATCGATCGACACTGTGGGGTAGTGTCGGTCGACACCAAGGCCAGTGTCGATCGACACTTGACTTGTGTCGGTCGACACCTCCCTTCCAGCGAGATGATGTTTGATTTCCTGCTTTGTGTGTTTTGTGTGATGCTTGTTGGAACTTTGGAATCATTGTTGCTTGTGTGTATAGCCCAGTAGATGGGAGGATTGCCTCACTGAGTGTTTATCAAATACTCATGCATCCCAATTTGTGTTTGTGGTGCAGGTAAAGGCAAAGTGTGATCGTGGAATCAAGGCAATGAAGAGGACGATGTTCTAGGGACTCGATTGGATGTTGTCTAGCATTGTTAGGTTGCTAGAATTGAGTCATTAGAAACATTGCTTGGTTGCTGCTTCCTTGTTTCTTGTTGTTTGGTATTTGGATATTGCTTATGCTATGATATTGGATTATTATTGGATTATTATTGGTTTATTATTGGATATTGGTTTTGTTATTCCGCTGTTGATTGTGAATGTGGTTAGGTGGCTAGTGGATATGGGACCTGATGTTCATATATTTTACCTTGTTTTCCCTTAGTTTTTATTCACATCTTTTGGATCTTTTGCTATCCATTTTAACCATTATTGCATAGCTTTAGGACCAATCATGCATTAGAGTTTAGTTGCATTGCATTTGCATCTTTTCATGCATAAACAGGTGATTTTGGAGCTTAAGGAGCATGGAAGCAATGGAGAAGAGATGTGAAGCAATCATGAGGAGGAAACAAGGGAGTTAAGGCTGAAGAACCAAGGTCCAGAGTCCAACTCGACCGCACACTCGACCAGACACTCGACCGTGTGCTGAGGAGGACTCGACCGAGTGGAGGATGCACGAGAGAAGCCAGCTCGACCAGCCACTCGACCGAGCACTGGTCGAGTTGACCGAGCCGTTGACTACTTTGACTTTTTGTATTTTTAGGGCTTCCACCTCCTCTCCTATATAAAGCCTTGTACCTGCAGCCAAAGGAGTCCAGCTTTTTATATATTCTCTAAACCTAGTTTTTACCCATTTAGGAATTATTCTTTTTGCACTTTTATTTTTTTTCTTAGATCTTGTACTTGAAAAAGACTAAATTCCTCAATATTGTTGGTTTCATAACTTTCTTAATATTGAGAATTTGAGTTTGATCCTTTCATCAATATTGAAGATCTTTGTTTCTTCTTTCTAATAATGCAAGTTTCAATATTTTCTGGGTTTTTGACTTTGTTCATCATGTATTGTTGTGAGTAGTTTGCTTAGGATCTTGAGGATGGGTTAGGATGGATTGATCTTGTGGTTTGTGTGATTTGGTCAAGCTTGATTGTTGTAGATCTCTTCTAGGCTAGATGTTCTTAATGCTGATCCTATATCTGAGAGGGTAGGATCTGATTTCAAGCTTCTTAGCATCACACCAATGTTTAAGAAGCATAGATAAGGCTAGATCTAGAGCTTACCATTAGGCTTGCTAAGAGATTAGAGGTCTTGTTTGGTTTGAGATGTATTGCTTAATGCCTGCTTGTGTAGATTCTTTACTGTGTGAGAACAAGTCTAGAAATGCATAGGTTTGATTGTTTCTTGCCATGAGAGAGGAAGAAACTTGTCTTAGATTTATATGTCTAGAGGTTAACTCAAAGTTTGGTTGAAATTTGTTAACCAAGTTAGATAACCACAATGATTAGTTCATCCCATGAATGGCCTCAGGACCTTCTTTGTTTATTGATATCTAAGTCTTAATCATGCTGCTTGCTTGTTGTTTGATTCGTATTTGCATTGCTCTGTTTTTATTGTGTTGCTCTGTTTCCCGGATTATTCTAGCTCGACCCTGTACTCGACCTACACTCGGTCGAGTGCTTGCTCGAGTTCATCCCCAGAACTCTTGTTTATGATTTGTGATTGTCCTATTTCATTCCTGTTTCATTCCAGTTGCATACATTTAGTTTTCAGTTCATTGATTGTCTTGCATTAGTTCATTAGTAGTAGTTTCTATTTATGTTCTTGCTTCATTACTGTTACAATCATTCAGTTTCATTTGCATTTAGTTCTTAGTTCTTGTAGTTTACTTTCTGTATCTTTACATTTTCATCTTAGGATTGTTAGTGACAAGCAATCTTTACATTTGTCTTAACTTAGATTCATATGCATATCTTAATTGCTCACAAACACTCATTTAGGATTGATACCTCTTATACTGCAACAGCATAAGGGAAATTGAAACACCCATCCATCATTCCATTCATATCTCACCATTGCATACATTCATCATCATCATTCACCCACCATAAAAACCTTGTTTCAATTTGGCGCCGTTGCCCATTTGAGTGTGTTTTTGTGACATTTAGGATCCATATTAGTCTAAGATTAATTTCGTTTATACACTTGAATCTTCTGTTGCTGGGTTGAAGTTCCATTTCAGGTACCACTCGACCAGTCACTCAACCACCACTCGACCGAGCAGTGATCGAGCACTTGATCGAGTCAGACGCCGTGTACGTTTGGACACCACTTCCCAGTCAACTTGACAGCCCAGACGAGCCTGAGCTCAATTGTGAACATGTTCGAGTCTGTACTCGCGTTTGTTGATGCACACAAGGTCTAAGGGGAAAGACAATCTTCAAAGGCCTATTGACAACATCCATAGGAAGCAAAAGGGTTTGGGAAATCAGAGAAAAAGGGTAGTTCAAGTTCAGCAAGAGGATCCAGTGATCATGGAGCAACAAGCTAACCATGAGCAGAGACCTAGGCACATTGGTGCTGGAGATGCACCCAACACCCACAACCAAAGGGCTGGTATTGTGCCTCCAACAGTGCCAAACAACAACTTTGAGATCAACAGTGGATTGATCTCCATGATTCAAGCTAACAAGTTCCATGGGTTGCCAATGGAGGATCCACTAGATCACCTTGATGAGTTTGACAGAATCTGTGGTCTTACAAAGATCAATGGAGTGACTGAAGATGGATTCAAGTTGAGGCTCTTCCCATTCTCACTTGGAGATAAGGCACACCTTTGGGAGAAGACTCTTCCTACTGGAGCAATAACCACATGGGATGCTTGCAAGAAGGCTTTCTTAGCCAAATTCTTCTCCAATGCAAGGATTGCTAGATTGAGGAATGAAATTTATGGATTTGCTCAAAGAAACAATGAAAGCTTTTGTGAAGCATGGGAGAGGTTCAAAGGATTTCAGACTCAATGTCTTCATCATGGCTTCAGCAATGAGTCACTCTTGAGCACATTGTATAGAGGAGTGCTTCCCAAGATTAGGATGCTTCTTGACACAGCTTCTAATGGCAACTTCCTAAACAAGAATGTGGAAGAAAGCTGGGAATTAGTTGAGAATCTTGCTCAGTCAAATGGCAACTATAATGAGGACTATGACAGAACCATAAGGTCAACATCAACTGATCAAGAGGACAAGTATAAGAAGGACTTGAAGATGGTCAATGAGAAGCTTGACAAGATCCTTCTTAGCCAACAAAAGTCTATTCACTTCATTGGTGAAGAAGATGTTCCAGTTCAAGAGGGGGAGACTGAATTTGCTGAGTTGTGCTACATGCAAAATCAGGGAGGATTCAAAGGCTACAACCAAGGGGGTTTCAAGAACAACAATCTCTCTTATAGGAATACCAATGTGGCTAATCCTCAAGACCAAGTCTATCCACCTCAACAGCCTCAACAACAACAAAACTACATCCCCAAACAACAACATCAAGTGTTCCAGCCTCAGTTGTGTCCCCCACCAGGGTTTCAGACTAACCAAGGCCAAGAACAAGACTTAAGAGCAATGATGCAACAATTGTTGATTGGACAAACACAAGGTAAGATTGAGGAAGCCAAACAATTTGCTGAGTTGAACCAAAGGTTAACATCTACAATGATCTGAATATGAAGTTTGAGGGTCTTAATTCAAGAGTGAAGTATATGGAAAGTAATATAGCCTCTACTTCAGCTCCAAAACCCAACCAACTCCCTGGAAAAGTTGTTCAAAATCCAAGGGAGTTCACAGCCAAAGCCATTCAAATTCATGAGGAAGAAGTCACTGAGGACAGTGAAGTCCAATTTTGGGGGAATTCATTAGTTACTGAAGGCCCAAGTGACGTTTGTGCAAAGCAACAGGAGCTTGCACGCGAACTCGACCAGGAACTCGAGCAGCCACCCGACCGAGTGCATGCTCGAGTGGTCGATCGAGCTGGAGACTCCGAAGCTGTCAAGCCTACTAAGTACATTCCTCCTGCTTACAAGCCTCCACTACCATTCCATGGGCGTTTCAAAGCACAGAAGATCAAGGAGTTAAGGGAAATAATTGAGAAAAAGGAGATGTTGGCTAAGCAACAAGAGGAAGAAAGGGTTTTGAAAGAAGAAGCTTTGGTTGAGAAAAAGGAACAAGTGTCAGCCATTCAAGAGATCATCATAGCTTACCAAAAAGAGGAGAGAGGACCTGCCTTGGAACAGTATGAACCATATCCTCTCTATAGGGATTTTCTGCTTGATTTGTCAAAAAAGAAGGCTCAAGCTCAAGATGAGAAGGATCTTGAGAACCTTGGAGGAGTGATCATCCCACTTAAGCTTAAGGATCCAGGGCCATTCTATCTGCCTTGCACAATCAGTTACCTCCACTACAATCAATGCCTTTGTGATTTGGGAGCTTCAACAAGTGTGATGCTATACTCCATAGCTCAAAAGCTTGGGAGAACTGATTTCAAATCCACCAACCTCCATGTTTGCCTAGCTGATGGGACAAACAGAGAAGTAATTGGAAGGTTGGAGAATGTCCCACTCAAGATAGGGAAGGCAAGGGTTCATACAGATTTTGTGGTAATGGAGATGAACAAGGAGCCTGGAGATCCAATCATCCTTGGGAGGCCATTCTTGGCCACTGTTGGAGCAGTTATAGATGTCAAGGAAGATCTTGTGACCTTGAACATTGCTGAAGATGTAGTTATGAAGTTCAACATCTACAATCCAACCAACCTTCCCACCATTTATGACCAGCCTTTTACTATCAAGGACAAAGGTCGTCAAGGAGGCTTAAGTGATAAGGTAACTCCAAAGGCTGAGCTCTCACTTCAAGAGGATTCTTTGGAAAAGCTTAAGAGGTCAGTTCAAGAGCTGACTAGTATGGTTGAGGATCTCCAAGTTAAGCTGAACAAGGGGTCTTTGAGGAAAGCAAGACCAAGGCTCAAAATCAAGAAGAAGTATGGTTTGTGTGCTAAGGGTGAGGTGATCAAGGATCAACTTCACAGTGACCAAGAGGTTCCAGGGAGGATTTCATCACCTCCTTGGTATCTAGATCAAGTCTAAGAAGGAAACCAAAGTCAAGCTTAGTGACTTTAAACAAGCTCACTAGGGAGGAAGTCCCTAAGGTATCCTTTGTAAATATGCTTTAATTTCTTAGTAGTTTTGATGTGTTTTCTTTTATGTTTTTGTTGGACATGCCTTTTAGTGAGAATGTAGTTGGTTAAAGAGAGATGTGGACTTAGAGAAGGAGACTCGCAAGCCCACTCGACCAGGCCATGAGAGGTACTCGGCCGAGCTAGATAAGAATTGAGGCCCATTCGATTCCCATTCTTCTAGAATGATCGAGTGGAGGGAAGAACAAGGAGAAAAATTTTGAAATTTCAAATTTGGTCAAGGTGCTCGACCACGTGCTGGTCGAGTGTGGGGTCGAGTGGCAGCCAAAAGCAAGTCAAAGATTCCCAATTCAAATTTGAATGGTATGGACGCTCCACCCTTGTCTCATTGTCCCCTTAGCTTCTTTATATAGTCCTTGCACGAGATTATACTTCTCATATTCTCTCATTTGCTCAAAACATTTAAATTCAAGCTTTAAAATCTTTTTCAAAGTTCATCTCTTGCTCAAGCTTTGTTCTTTCAAGTTTTTGGGTCACTAACCTATTAACTTTGAGCTTTGAGTCTATTCCCTTCAGTTTCTTTTGAAAATGTCTTCCAAGATAACCAAGAAGTCTCACCAAACCGCTGCAAGCTCCATGGAACGTCGTGATACTGACCTTGAATCAAGAGGTGAAGCTGGGAGAGCCACTCGACGGACCATTCGATCGACCACTCGACCGAGTGGTGGTTCGAGCAGCCGGTCGAGCCAGGTGCCGTGTCCAAGGAGAGAGCCAGTTGAGGAAGATCCTGAGAGGACTGAAAGTGAGGAGGAAAGAGAGCCTACTCTCAATGAGTTTATGAGGAGACACAAGGCCAAAGGGAAGAGACCAGCTGTTGAAGTTGAGCAAGAAGAGAGTGAAAGTGAAAGTGAGGAAGAAAGTGAAGAAGAAGAGTTGATGGATGATGGAGAGGCTGAGTCTTGTGGGCTGTCAAAGAGGCAGCTTTATGATGCTTTCATGAGGATGGAGTTCTTGGGAACTAGGTATCCACATAAGGAGACCATGGAGAAGCTTGCCATTGATGAGGATGTGGAATATCTCTTTGAGAAGAGCAATCTCACCAAGTTTATGGGGCTTTGCATGGAGGGCTACAAAGAAGAGAGTTTTTAGTTCATTGCCACTGTCAAGCTGCATACATATGCAAGGAAGAATCCTGATGTTGGAGCTGGGCACATCTCCTTTACTATCAAAGGGAAGAAGCATGAGCTCTCAATGAAGAATATAGCCAATGTGTTTGGTTTTGAGGTTGGGAGCAAGAGGAGTTTGATGGTTCCAAGAGAAGAGTTGTATGCTGTGTGGGAAACCATTGGGGACAACAAGCTCTACTCATCCTCCAACTCCAAGAGCTCAAGGATAAGGAGCCCAGTCCTAAGGTACTTCCACAAAGCTCTTGCCAACACCTTCTTTGCAAGGAAAGAAACTGGGAACATCAATGAGGGAGAGCTAAAGATGATTGACTTGGCTCTTAATGGAGTGATCTTTCAAGCAAGGAATGGTACCATCATCCTTGGGAGCACAGTGGAGACTGACCTAGGAATGGTGCTCATTGACCACATGATTCAATTGAGAAGTTGGGTAGGAAAGTTGGAGAACAAAGGGTCAAGAGGAGCACTTACCATTGGAGGCATCATCACTCCAATCCTTCAAGCTGCTAAAGTTCCACTTAGAGGAGAAAGTGTCTCACCAAGATGGATTGACTCAAGCTACCTCACTTCTACTCTCATCCTAGCCAAGGAGATGCATCAAGGGAACCACATCTTCAACTTTGAGCTTCCAACACTTGGGAAAAAGCAATTCATATTGCCTAACCAAGAGCTCACCACCATTCAAGAAGGAGCCAACATTGACTTTTGGCCAGCTGAGGAGCATTAGTTTGATGGAGTAGTTCAACCTAGAGTTGAGGAAGCTGGGAATGCACAAGTGGCTGATGGGGATGAGCAGTTCTACTCTGAAGATTATGAGCCCAACCCAAGAGATAGTAGAGGAGTGAGGGAGAATGCCAAGAGGTTAACTCTTTTGCAAAAATGGGGCAAGTGGAATGGGAAGAGGTTTGATAAGCTGAAGAAGAAGGTGACCAACATGGCTAAGTCTATCAAAGGCTTAAAGAAGGAGATTGCTGAGCTGAAGAGTGGAAACTCATCTCCTAGCCATTCAAGCCCTTTGAGGAGAAGTAGCTCAACTAGAGCACTTTCAAGGGTTGCGAATCCTGTGGAACCAGCTAGGGCTTCAATGTATGAGCCAAATCAGAGGAAGAGGAGCTCAAGTACCCGAGAACAACAATTTTCGAGGCACTCGACCGGGTCACTCGAGCACCCACTCGACCGAGCACCTCCAATGCACTCGGCCGAGTACCAGCCTAGATCACCCTATGGTTTCCCACCTCCAGCTGCTTATCCAGGTTATCCATTTTACCCTCCCATCCCACCTCAATACTACATGGATCAAGCTCTCTACCAGCAGTTTTGCCAGCAGCAAGGTCAACATTTTGACACTCGCGGTCCAGCTTGACCCCCCCACTCGGACATGCACTCGACCGAGTCATGGTCGATGGCCATCGTCGAGCTGTCCCAAAGTCCATCTCCAAGTCACCAACAAGACCCCAACTACTCCTATGACAGCATGTAGATGGATGTGGACAACTTCTTCCACAATCCCTAAGGTACCAACATCACCTTACCTTGTAAATACCATTGCATTTGACATTGTGTTTGGTTTTGTTTTTAGTCTTGAATCCTCTTACAAATTTTTTTCACACAGAGGACTGTGTGATTTAAGTTTGGGGGAGGGTTTGAGATAGCATTTGACATTGTGTTTTGTGTTCTTATTTCAAATTTTTATCATCATCATGTTAGCACTTGCATAAGCATCTAAGGCATAGAAAAACCATAAAAATTTGAAAAATTTTGAAAAAATCTTCATAAAAAAAGAGTGTTCATGTAGTTTGCATGCATATTAGGATCTTGTTTAGCATGTTTCATGTAGAATTGTATAATATTTGCATTAGGGATCTATGATGAGTTTGCCCTGTTAGCTAGCTTATTTACTATACTAGGATCAATGCCCAAGTTAATAGTACTTTGATGCTAGTTGAGTAGTTAGAAGCATAAGATTGAACCAAGCCTTGAATTCTTGCATTGCATTTGGTCTAAATTGAAGCATGTTGAGATTTGAAACCATTTCCTATTTATAAGAACCTAATATTGACTTATAATTATCAATGTGTGCATTGCTTTAAACTCATGGATACCATATACATACTTGGATCATCTTTCTCCTTTTTACCACTCTTGTTGATCCAAGTAGCTGATTAAATCATTAAGATCAGTTCCCCTACCCCTAAACCAAACCTTCTTTCAAGCCTTGTTTATTCTTGAGTGTGTGAGGCCTATTTTTGGGATTGAGCTTGGTAGAAAGTGTTAGGTTTGAACTGACAAGAGTAAGACCTTGTGTAGTTCTAGTTTGCATTTTTTCAAACTAGATAGGACTAGGTGGTTCACTTGTTGGATTTGGGACTTGGCTATTATGAAAAGAAAAGAAAGAAAAGAGAAAGAAAAAAAAAAGGGTAGAGTCTTTAAGAGGAGATTGTGTTTAAGCAAAGTCTAGTGAAAGGATGGGAAGTAAAATGTTGTTTAAGATGGTTCTAGTTAATGAAAAGAAAAGGAAGAAAAAAAAAGTTTAGCAAAATGCTTATATGTCTTAAGAATAAGAAGAAAAGAGAACCATAGCAAATAAGTAAGAATCCCCCATCCCACTAGAAAGATCAAATAAGAAAACATCTCCTAAGACTTGAAAACCAAAAGAGAAAAGGGTTAAAGAGAAAAGAAGAAGTAAAGGGTAGCACTAGGATCAATTGAGTTTAGATTGCTAGGATAAACACTTTGGGTGCCTTTGGGTAGACAAGGTTTTGTTCTTGTATGTGTCTAAGTGTTCTTATCTTTAGCATTCTTCTAAAGCTCAATCCATTTTCATGAGAGAACCTTGATATTGACAAGCCCCACTCTAAAAAGAGACCATCATTGTCTCAAAACCCTTTATTACCAAGCCAAATGAGTTTAAGCATTGCATAGGATTGATTCATGTTCTTGTTTAATGAATGTTAAAGGAAATGGTTGATTTGAATGCATGTGGATATCTAAGGCTCAAATCAATAAAGGTTGAGAAATGCTTGTCTAAAGTCTTTAATTCCAGCTCATTCAACTTGCATCATAGTATTAGTAACTTGGACATTGATTCTAGATGGTCTATTTGCAAGCTTTAGGAGCTGAGATCCAACTTTCAAACCTCACTTACCTTCTTATGTCTTGCTTATTTGCTTGAGGGCAAGCAAAGACTAAGTTTGGGGGTGTTGATGTTCATATATTTTACCTTGTTTTCCATTAGTTTATTCACATCTTTTGCATCTTTTGCTATCCATTTTAACCATTATTGCATAGCTTTAGGACCAATCATGCATTAGAGTTTAGTTGCATTGCATTTGCATCTTTTCATGCATAAACAGGTGATTTTGGAGCTTAAGGAGCATGGAAGCAATGGAGAAGAGATGTGAAGCAATCATGAGGAGGAAACAAGGGAGTTAAGGCTGAAGAACCAAGGTCCAGAGTCCAACTCGACCGCACACTCGACCAGACACTCGACCGTGTGCTGAGGAGGACTCGACCGAGTGGAGGATGCACGAGAGAAGCCAGCTCGACCAGCCACTCGACCGAGCACTGGTCGAGTTGACCGAGCCGTTGACTACTTTGACTTTTTGTATTTTTAGGGCTTCCACCTCCTCTCCTATATAAAGCCTTGTACCTGCAGCCACCAAAGGAGTCCAGCTTTTTATATATTCTCTAAACCTAGTTTTTACACATTTAGGAATTATTATTTTTGCACTTTTATTTTTTTTCTTAGATCTTGTACTTGAAAAAGACTAAATTCCTCAATATTGTTGGTTTCATAACTTTCTTAATATTGAGAATTTGAGTTTGATCCTTTCATCAATATTGAAGATCTTTGTTTCATCTTTCTAATAATGCAAGTTTCAATATTTTCTGGGTTTTTGACTTTGTTCATCATGTATTGTTGTGAGTAGTTTGCTTAGGATCTTGAGGATGGGTTAAGATGGATTGATCTTGTGGTTTGTGTGATTTGTCAAGCTTGATTGTTGTAGATCTCTTCTAGGCTAGATGTTCTTAATGCTGATCCTATATCTGAGAGGGTAGGATCTGATTTCAAGCTTCTTAGCATCACACCAATGTTTAAGAAGCATAGATAAGGCTAGATCTAGAGCTTACCATTAGGCTTGCTAAGAGATTAGAGGTCTTGTTTGGTTTGAGATGTATTGCTTAATGCCTGCTTGTGTAGATTCTTTACTGTGTGAGAACAAGTCTAGAAATGCATAGGTTTGATTGTTTCTTGCCATGAGAGTGGAAGAAACTTGTCTTAGATTTATATGTATAGAGGTTAGCTCATAGTTTGCTTGAGATTTGTTGACCAAGTTAGATAACCACAATGATTAGTTCATCCCATGAATCCATCCTCAAGACCTTCTTTGTTTATTGATATCTAAGTCTTAATCATGTTGCTTGCTTGTTGTTTGATTCGTATTTGCATTGCTCTGTTTTTATTGTGTTGCTCTGTTTCCCGGATTATTCTAGCTCGACCCTGTACTCGACCTACACTCGGTCGAGTGCTTGCTCGAGTTTATCCCCAGAACTCTTGTTTATGACTTGTGATTGTCCTATTTCATTCCTGTTTCATTCCAGTTGCATACATTTAGTTTTCAGTTCATTGATTGTCTTGCATTAGTTCATTAGTAGTAGTTTCTATTTCTGTTCTTGCTTCATTACTGTTACAATCATTCAGTTTCATTTGCATTTAGTTCTTAGTTCTTGTAGTTTACTTTCTGCATCTTTACATTTTCATCTTAGGATTGTTAGTGACAAGCAATCTTTACATTTGTCTTAACTTAGATTCATATGCATATCTTAATTGCTCACAAACACTCATTTAGGATTGATACCTCTTATACTACAACAGCATAAGGGGAATTGAAACACCCACCCATCATTCCATTCATATCTCACCATTGCATACATTCATCATCATCATTCACCCACCATAAAAACCTTGTTTCAGGGCCACTAGTTGTAGTTTATTTATATATATATATATTATTTATTATTTATTATAAAAAAGGTCAGTCGTTTCATATAATAAGATCTCACTATTTTTTTAAAAAATAAACAATTATTGCCGGATTATCAATGTAGGTAGATCAACAGCTTTACGTTCTTTCCATTTTTGGAGATTTCTCTATTCGTTGTAGAAGTTGGTTAGAAAGCTTCAATCAGCCTTCAATGTTTGATGCCATGAAAACCATATTTGATTTCACACATCCAAGTTCAAGTTTATCAATGTAACAAGTAACTTTAACTAGATTAAATTCTTGTCAATTTTGTTTTGTTTTTTCCTAGGCTATTTTTATTTATTTGAAGATTAATTCATCATGATTGAAAAAAACTTGTTCACAAAACTAAACTGATAAGATCAAGGGAAGTATTTATCTTTATCGATGGGATCTTGATTGATGAGATCTACATGAGCACAAAGGTAACCAAATACAGACTTTTAAAATCCAAATAGATGTAAACTAGTGATCTGTATAAATATATCTCCGGAAGTTTGTTATGTCTCCTAGATCTGATGGTGTGCGGTTTTTTCATAAACTTACAGCCTAATATTCACAGGCAGAACTGAAATTAGGAGAAAAGGAGATCATTAGAATGTAAACTCAAAACTTTGTAAGAATTTTAATTTTTATTCAAAAAAAAAAAGAAACAAAAAGTGGTATTTTCATTCTTCATGTTCCCTAATATAATGCATATGATTTAGGATAAACACCTCAAATAAAATACTATATTCCCCCTAAAAAAAACTAAAATATACACACCTCAAATAAAATACTATATTCCCCATTTCCCCCTTAAAAAAATATAAAAAAAAACAACATAATAATTTTGTCCTCCACGAAATTGTAAACCAACAAAAATTGGTTATAGGATTTTATTATCAAATGTTCAAATTCAAAACCAAACATATACCAAAAATCAAAATAATAGATTTTGATTTGTAATTTTTAAAAATATTTTGTAATAGTTATTTGTTAATTATGATTAAAAATATTATTAAAATTGTTTTTAATATTTTTGTATACACCACTCCATACTATAGTATAATTTTTACCATTCATAATGGTATGATGTTATGCATACTATTGTATGGTGTTGTGCATACCAATGTTTACTCCATACTACAGTCCACTCTACTCCATACTAAAATGTTAGTATGCACTATATAGTATGGTATGCAACAACCATTCAAAGCCTAGTTCATAATATCGTTATTATAAAATTAAAAAAATAAATCATAATATAGTTGTTGGGTTATATCTGTAACCAATTAAAACCCATGAATTTCTCTAGTAGTAACAAAGCATATTCCCTTTTTTTTATTATTCCACTTTCGTTGTTTCTCTCTCTCTCTTTCTTACAATTTTATTATCAGGTATTATTATAATATACTAGACTTAAATACATCTAACTTTTGCTTTACGGTGGATTCTTATATGTTCTTCTATATATGTTTTCAACAGCTTATGTTGACTTACAGTCAAGACACAACCGACTCCACAACACCTTCATCAAAGCGGTTATATGCGCCTGATGTTGAGTCTTCTGATCAAGCTTCCACCTCAAAAAAGTTGCGTACACCGTTGATTGAATTTGAAACAGGAGACAAGGAGTTTCTTTTGAAAGGTGGGACTCTAGATTTTGAAGAGGGAGACAAGAAAGATAAAGTGATACCTAATCAAGAGAAGGTCGTTATGCCTATCTTGGCTATGCCACCTAATGAAGAGAATGTTACTAAGCCTACAGCAGTGAGGCCTAATGAAGAGAAGGTTACTAAGGCTACAGGAGTGATGCCTAAGAAAGAGAATCCCACTAAGGTTGTCGATGAGAAGAAAACCAAACCTGTGGTTGTTAAGATCGAAAAGAAGGAGTGATCCTACTGTCTACACTATGGATTTCAAGTTTATTATTTCTTTTTAGTTTTATTATGTTGTTTAAGACTATCAAAATGTACACCAATTTAGAGGAGTTGAATGGAAGCTGAAATACCAATTGGTGTACATTTCCTGCTTTCTGAAATAATTTTGGTCATGTACCAAATTCCTTTCGGATTTTAATAAAATTGGTGACAGTTTGGTTTAGTTCAACATATGTCTCATTATTAGCTATCTTATTTTTGTATATTAACTGTCAGAATCCAGTTTACATCAGAATCTAACTTTACCAAATTTAAGCTAAACCAAATTAATATTTTAGACGACGCCTCTATATACTATGACATAGTAATCTTCTGCTTAATATATCTAATACAATTTTCTTATGTATTATTTGAAACTTACTTGAATCTATGAGATGAGGCTGTGCACCGGATTACGTTATTCAAAATCACCCAAATATCTGCAACACCAAATCAAAAATCTCTGTATTTAAAATCATAATCAATAATCTCAGTAAAATCAGTATTATATAACCATATATAAGTGATTTATTTATATAAGTGTTTATAAATAAAATCAGTAATCACAATTTATCTACTTTACCATATATATAAGTGATTTGTGTTTTAACATTCTATTCTAGGGTTCTACACCACTATCTTCCCATAGCCGTCTTGGTCTTCAGACATTAGTAAACCTACCATTAGTAAACCTACCACTCAATCATGAAAAACTAGGATCACATAGCCTTCAAAGAGCATAGAGTCAAAATGCCACCTAAAAGATTGAGGGAAGAAGCAACATCTACACCTAAACGATGGAAACCGAAACATGGATCATCAAATATTGTTCCTTCTGTTCCTTTAAAGTCAGTTTTCAAAAGAATCATTGAAGATCTATCCAAAACAAAGAACAAATGTTTAACCTCTGCAAATGCACACAGTGAGGGGATCATTCATCAATCAAGTCAAATCCTCTCACCACAAGGTTAGAACAACCAAATTTCTACTTTCGATGTCAGACAATAAAAATTCTTTATAAATGTTGGCTTTCTCTAACATAATATGTCCATAACATTATTGTAGCAATCACACCTACTAATAGATCTACGAAACGCAAAGCAGACCAAGTTGTGCTGAATGACATAACTAACATACAAGTGGTGGCATCAAGAAGATCTTCACCATATGTGGGTATTGATTCATCGCAAAGTATAGGTACAAAACCAAAAAAAATGAAATTACACTAAGCTCACATTGCACATCTCTAATATTAAAAGAATGAAATTTGCAACAGGTTTATTGGGAACATTACCTAAATCATAGACCAAGGTCAACCAGAATGTTTTGTACTCCCCCATAAGTCCTATACAGAGTATAAATTGTCATTAGTTCTTAAAATAATATACACAGTACGTGAATACTTAATTAGTATTTCAAAATTTTGCTACCTCTTTTGCAGACAATAAATGTACACCAATTCCATCTCAGCTTCCATTCAACTCCTCTAAACTGGTCATAAGGGACATCACCAATATTCATTCGAACTATCAAACGCAAGAACACATTCAAAGAAGAGAAACTCCATCTGAAAAGAAATTATCCAAAGGTTAGTGATAGCATATACTATATTAATTACGAATGAATAAAGATATTAAGGGGCTGTTATTGAATAATGGATTTTAAAAGAATTTAATGTATTTTGGAATCCAGTGTTATTCAATTAGGTATTTAAAAAAGTACATTAAAATCTGCTGTTATTGGATTATGGATTTATTTGATGGATTTTAGAATTCTTTAAAAATACTGTTATTCAATGTCCATTGGATTTGGTGTTATTTTAGATTTCAACGTATTTCACTTCAAAAAGATGAACAAACATAATCCCACATATTTTTCAAGTATTTCAATCTCTTTATCTTTCTCTCTTTTTTCAAAATTGATTCAAGAGATTAATCTAAGAATTAAGAAATAAAATATAGTTATGGCCAAAAGACCACTGTGATCTTTCATTTTAGGGTTTGACACAGTTTGCAGATCCTCAGATCTGATTCTGCCTATCAAATTAACTGTTTACACAATTTCACTGGTTTTTCTTATATCTCTGGTTTCATTTTGATTGAAGATGTTTGTTCCTCTTGTTTTTGTTTCATTTGATTGAAGAACAGGAGAGAAATCACATAGAAAGAAAACCTTAAAAGATTGATTTTCCATCTCAGATCCAAAAAATCAAAACTCTTAACAGCTGAATCAAACAACAAGAGTCTCTAGCAGAGATCTACCACCATAAATCAAGAAGAAACCCCAATCAGATCTCCAACTCAGATCGACAAAACCAGAAAATATTGCCGGGACATATTTTTGTTTTATTTGATATAATTATGAGTAATTTATTTTATTTTTATCTAATTTCAAAAATAATAAAATCTAATGACTTTCAAATCCATTAGTAATGTCATTCAAATCCACTAATAATGACAACAATATCACGTTAAATGAATTAGAAAAGTTTTGAATTCTAAAATCCACTAATAATTGAAATCTATTAAAATCCTTGTTCAATAACACCCCCTAAAGTTCATTGGTGCATTTCAGGAAAACAAATAACAGAACCTGCTTCATGCCTAACACAAAAATATACACAAAAGACCAGCGGGATTCATGACAATGATAGACAGACTTCATTAAATCTTCCCAGAAAAAATTTAAATGATGATTTTAATAATGCATTTCCCGTTCTGTCAATCGAAGGTAATACTTGAATTTTGTTATTCTCTTTAACCCTACTGTGTATATTAATCATCAATGGTTTACTATCAATATATTTTTGATTGCTACAACGTAAAACTTTCGAATCTCAAACCAATATAGGTTCTTTTGACGAATATGATGAAATGGAAGGACACTGCACATATAATTACAGTGGAGACGAAACACAAGCACAAACATATGACTATAGTAGCCAAGAAGATGATGATCAAGAAACTGAGAGTCGAAATGAACCAGCTATTATCAGCTCAATTATAGTGGACGTGGATTCAGAAACCATAGATGATGTGGTTCGGGTGACATCAACCCCCAAAAAGAAGTCCGGGAGAAGAAAACGAGTGGAAACAAAGCCAACGAAGAAGAAAACATCCACATCAGCTAAAAAAATATCAAGCAAAAAACCCCCTAAGACTACAAAAATAGGTACATTATCTTACACTAAACACATTGTTTTTTCTTTTGAAACATATAATTAAAACTAACATTGTGTTCTCAATTGAAACAGATTATCTTGACCATGGTGATCCTACATATACGTGTAAGTTTTGTGGGGCACTAATGTGGTATGATGAGCGCATAAACAAGAGGAGGAATCAAAAGAACCCAATTTTCACTCTTTGTTGTGGACAAGGGAGTGTTAAAATTCCCTTCCTTGCAGAATCACCAGACCTTATCAAGAAGTTGCTCTCATGTGATGATCCACTGAGCAAAAACTATGAGAAACACCAACATATATATAATATGGTGTTTGCAATGACTTCACTTGGTGGGAAAGTTGACAGATCAATACCTAAAGGTAAATGACCAAACATGTTTCGCTTACAAGGACAGAATTACCATTGAATAGGAAGTTTGAAACCAGAAAATGGTGATTATGTAAAGTATTCACAGCTATACATTGCCGATACTGAAAATGAAGTTGATAACAGAGCGACTGTGATTAGGTAAACATATTTTAAACTCGACCTACATTTAAAACTCAACAAATTTCAAACTGTTATCTGATTATATGTTTATTCACTAAAAATTATAGCAAAGGAAAAGGCAACCCTCCAGATGGTGGGAAAAATAACTTGAAGAAGGAAATAATTGAATCCATCATCCAAATGCTCAACACAGTCAATCCTTATGTCCAAAACTTCCGTTCAGCGAAAGATAGGTTTGATTTTAGTACTGATGAACCGTTTCACATGAGAATTGTTTCTGATCGTGTTGGAGTTGATGGAAGAACTTATAGCATGCCTAAAGCATCTGAGGTTGCAGCATTAATACCAGGCGATTTCAGGAAAGAGATGCCATCCAGAGATATAGTTATAGAAGAAAAAAGTTCTGGGCGCCTACAGAGAATCAGTGAAATTCATATATCCTACTTGGCTCTACAGTATCCGTTGATATTCTGTTATGGTGAAGATGAGTGGAGGCCTGGTATAGAAAAAGCTTTCATAGGAATAAACAACCAGAACAAGAATAAATCTATAAGCATGCGACAATGGTTTGCCTTCCGCATTCAGGAAAAGGAAAACGATTGTCAAACACTCATACGTTCTAAGCGATTGTTTCAACAGTTTCTCTGTGATGCTTACACAACTATTGAGACAAATCGGTTATCTTATATAAAGTATAACGTGTCGAAGAAACGTTGTGAGAATTACACCACCATCAAAAATGCGATGGAAACTGGAAACACTAATATGAGTGAGCAGGGCAATCAAATTCTCATCCCATCATCATTCACAGGAGGTTCACGTTACATGGTGCAAAGTTATTATGATGCTATGGCCATATGTAAACACTACGGTTTCCCAGATTTGTTTATTACCTTCACGTGTAATCCAAAGTGGCCAGAGATAACTAGGTATGTCCAGAAAAGAGGGTTGACAGCAGAGGATAGACCAGACATAGTTGCTAGAATTTTCAAAATCAAGCTGGAGTCGCTATTGAAAGATTTGACCGAAAAGCGATTGTTGGGAAAAACAAAGGCTGGTAAGTATTGTAATTATATACTATCACTATCATCTATTTTTGAGTGGGATGAATTAAGTTCTAACTAAAATTGCTATACACTTGCAGCTATGTATACTATAGAATTTCAGAAAAGAGGACTTCCACATGTTCATATTCTTTTATGGATGGATGCAAAAAGTAAGTTTCCAACTGCAGATGACATTGACAGGATCATTTCAGCAGAGATTCCAAATAAAGATGAAGACCCAGAACTTTATGAAGTCATTAAATATTCAATGATTCATGGGCCATGTGGTGCAGCAAACACAAATTCACCATGTATGAAAGACGGGCGGTGTTCTAAACTATTCCCAAAAAAATACGAAGATATAACCAAGGTTGGAAGTGATGGTTATCCTATTTATAGGAGGCGTCGTTCAGAACATTTTGTAGAGAAGGGTGGCATCAAATGTGACAACCGGTATGTGGTACCTTACAATGCTAAATTATCTCTTCGTTATAGAGCTCACATAAACGTGGAGTGGTGCAATCAAAGCAGTTCAATCAAGTATCTTTTTAAGTACATCAATAAGGATCCAGACGGTGTCGCTGTCATTGTGGAGCCGGCTAACAAAACCACTAACGAAGATACTGATATTGGTGGACCAACGGGTCAAACTGAAAAGAATAAAAACGAAATCAAAGATTTCTTTGACTGCAGGTGAGTTTTTGTTATTTCTCTCGCTTTTGCATAAATTTTTTTGTTTTTTTTCAATATTAAACAAGTTTGTGTCATGATTTTGTATGATATAGATACGTCTCGGCATCAGAAGCTATATGGAGGATATTTAAGTTCTCCATCCAGTACAGATCAACCCCTGTCCAGAAGTTATCGTTTCATGTAGAAGGAAAGCAACCAGCATATTATGATGAAGATGAAGAAATAGAGGATGTTTTAGACCGTGTGACTAATCAAGATTCTCAATTCATGGCTTGGATGACTTTGTGTAGGAATAATGCAATTGGAAAAAATGGAAAACCTGCTAGAGAACTCACCTATGTGGAAATTCCCGGATACTTCACTTGGGATGGGACGAATAGGCAATTCTCTAAAAGGAGTCGTGGATTTTCATTGGGTCGGATTCATTATGTGCCCAGAAAACTAGAAGACGAGTATTTTTTGAGAGTATTACTTAATATTGTGAAGGGTCCAACCTGTTTTGATGACATCAAAACCTACAATGGTGTTACCTACAAATCATATAAAGAAACATGTTTTGCCCGTGGGATCATATCTGATGATCAGTTTTGGATTGATAGTCTTACCGATACAAGTTACTGGTGTTTTGGTGATTACTTAAGGAATTTTTTGCAATGCTGATTCTTTTGGACTCTCTATCAAGACCAGAACATGTCTGGGAAGAAACATGGAAGCTTCTATCAGAAGATATTGAAAACAAGAAGAAAGAGGAATATAACAATCCAGGTTTGTGCCATCCAAGTTGTTTTTCTTGGAGTCTTTACCTACTATTGTTTCCAATGGCTGTTTTATTTGTATATTGTCATGTTTTGCAGATCTTACTTTAACTGAAGCAGAATTAAAGAACTATGCATTGCAAGAGATAGAAAAGATAATGCTATCTAATTGAGGTTCTCTGAAAAATATTGGAGACTTTCCACAACCATCCACAGAAGGAATAGATAATACCAACCGCTTAATTGCTGAAGAGATGAGGTACAACCGTGATGAATTACAAGAAAAGCATGACGAATGGATTCAAATGCTCACAGATGAGCAGAAAGGGGTTTATGATAAGATAACTGGCGATGTTTTCAACAATCTTGGTGGAGTTTTTTTTCTATATGGTTTTGGAGGAACAGGAAAAACTTTTAGAAGGTGGCATCCAGTGGCATTGCTTCATTGTTGTTAGAAGGTGGTAGGACTGCACACTCTAGATTTGCCATACCTCTCATAGTTGATGACTATTCTCTATGTAAAATAAAGCCTAATTCAGATTTGGCAAATTTAGTCAAAAAGGCATCTCTTATCATCTGGGACGAAGCACCAATGATGAGCAAGTATTGTTTTGAGTCTTTAGACAGAAGCTTTTCTGACATTATAGGAGACGTTGAGAACAAAGTATTTGCTGGAAAGGTTGTGGTCTTTGGAGGTGATTTCAGACAAGTACTTCCTGTGATTAATGGTGCAGGACGGGCCGAAATAGTCTTATCAGCTCTAAATTCTTCTTATCTATGGGATCACAGTGAAGTTCTAAAGCTGACGAAGAATATGCGTCTACTAAAGAAAAATTTGAGTGTGGAAGAAGCTAAAGAGATCCAAGATTTTTCAGATTGGCTTTTAGACGTGGGTGATGGTAGAATTTCAGAACCTAATGATTGGTGAAGCTATAATTGATATACCAGAAGATTTCTTGATTACAGAAGCAGATAATCCTATTGCAGCTATTACTAGGGAAATCTATGGTGATCCAGCATTGTTGGGAGATAATTGTGAAGCATAATTCTTTCAAAAAGAGCCATTTTAGCACCAACTAATGATGATGTCAATACAATAAACCAGTATATGCTAGAGAAAGTAGATAGTAAGTTTTCTGATTTATACACATAATTTAAAATTTTAACATTTACATCTATAATGTCATACATTGTGAAAACTTATGTTACTAACACACTGTCACGTTAATATGCAGGTGAAGAAATGGTTTATCTAAGTGCTGATAGCATTGACCCAACAAATTTAGACTCTCTAAAAAATCCAGTAATTACATCAGATTTTTTAAACAGCATAAAGCTGTCAGGTTTGCCACATCACAGCCTGTGTTTGAAAGTTGGAGCTCCTGTGATGCTGCTTAGGAACATTGATCCAAAGGGTGGGTTATGCAATGGTACTAGACTTCAGATAACTCAAATGGCGGCACATGTTGTAGAAGCAAGAGTAATAACAGGGGATAGAATTGGTGATATTGTCTTGATTCCACAGATTGTTCTCACACCATCAGACACCAAACTCCCTTTCAAAATGAGGCAACGACAGTTCCCATTATCAGTGGCTTTTCCTATGACTATTAACAAAAGCCAGGGACAATCTCTAGAGCATGTTGGATTATATTTACCAAGACCAGTGTTTTCTCATGGACAACTATATGTTGCGTTATCTAGGGTAACTTCAAAAAAAGGGTTGAAAATCTTAATTGTCAATAAAGAAGGGAAGATCGAGAGGAAGTTTTTCAGAATTTATAGATAGATGTTATGAAAAGGTATGTCTTTGTCACAATTTTAGCATGCCTATACAATGTTATACTGATCAGCAACTAACTATATAATTTCGTATTGTAGGTGTTATCACCCAACATAAATTTTTCCTCTTTTCTTTTACCAGTTTTTCATAAACAGTGTTTCGCATAACTTTTTATTTCCAATTACCCAACAGAAATTTTTTCAACCAATCAAGAAAAACAGTAGATACAAACAAGATGAACTCAAAATTACCTTTATCTCGGTTGTTTTAATAAGACAATTTTGAAGTTTGCTCGAATTATAACCCGTGATGATGATAAGTATAGAATCACGAAGATCTTCTCTATTTCCTGAAATCAGAAGACGTACGGTTTATTGAAGACTGTCTATATGGATTTGAGAAGTTATGTACTAAATACTAAAAAACTATGGATTCCAAAAAGAAATTAAGAACCGATCATACCTGGGTAAAGAGATCGAGTTGCCAACCTTCAATAAATCTCCCACAGACCTCGATTGGTTTCAACAAGTGGCCAAATCAAATCTCTTATCTATCTTAACAAGAATTAGAAGAAGAGAGACGAAATCGTGAAGTGATTTTGTGTAATTCAATCGTTTTTGAAAGAAGACGAATAACTTTGTGTAAAGTTCTTTCTCGCAGATCTAAACGCAAGAAAATCTAATTTCTCTATTTTTTTAACGGTACCATTTTATATTTCTATATCTTACTCTTATTATAATAAATGTTAACATATTAAAATTTACCTGTGGAAAGCTATGGTGTGAGAGTCTTTAATTAATTATCTGCAACATATTTGCTTTAAATTACTTTCTCCATTCCAAAAATTATATTAAGCAAATTTACATTAAAAAAATAAAATATTAGGATACTTCTACATGTATATAGTTCAGTAAATTCATAAATATATATATATATAGTTAGTTATATTAAAAATCCTAAACACATATAATGTATATATATCCAAGTTACATATGTAATTATTTTGAAACTATAACATAACTTTGCCAATTATATAAAAAAATCGTGGAAAACCAATTTAGAAAAAAAACAATTGCCCCGTGGCATAACACGGGGTAGATCCTAATTATAAAATTAAAAAAAAAAAAAAATCATAATATTGTTGTTGGGTTATATCTGTAACCAATTAAAATCCAGGAATTTCGCTAGTAATAACAAAGCATATTCCCTTTTTATTATTATTCTACTTTCGTTGTTTCTCTCTCTCTCTTTCTTACAGTTTTTTTTTTTTTTTTTTTTTTTGGCTTCTCGCAATCTGTTGCCATCAATCACAGATATCTTCAGCTTCTTCTTCTTCTCTCTGGATTTCTAAACATTCTTCTTCTTCTTTTCTCATCATATCGCTTCTTTTAACTAAAACAACACTTCTTCACTCTCTTATCGGAATGGATCTATGGACCCTTGACGTTGCGATCCGAAACCCTCTCTTCTCCTCTTCCCTTAAATCATTACCGATCCCTGAGAAATCATCATCATCTATTTCCGGGAAACTCGGTGAATTCGACTTTAGGTTCCTGAAGCGTAATTATAAGGTTTCTTCTTCTCCGTATCGTTCTTTGGTTGTTAGAGCTACCTCTAAGAAGAGTAACGACGATTCTTCTCCTTCTTCTGGTATGTGCCTTCTTCTTCTTGCATGTGTTAAATTACATAATACTACTAGTCTTTCTTGATTTCGTTTACCGAATTAAGCAAATTAATCAAATTACGATTCGATCAAAAATTAGTATCTCTGTGTTTCTCGATCTGATACTGTAACTAACTTATTTGGATCTTTCATATATAACAAAAGCTTTTGCGTTCCAATGGTTACATTGACTTAGCTTATTTCCTTGACACTAGTATTACTAAACTTAATATGTTGGTTTGGACATCTGAGATATTCGAATGAGATTTGTTATTTGCTTTGGTTATGCTTGTGAGGATCGTCGATATTGAAGGAAGTGGTCTTTTCTGATTCTTAACGATTGTGGAGCTGTTTTTGTTATCCTGAAGGAGATGCTTCTCAGGAGAACAAGTCTTCTTATAATGGAAGCAAATCAGGCGACTCCGCGGCTGCGAAATCGTTTGGTTTAAGTACGGATTGGAGAGAGTTCAGAGCAAACTTGTTTATGAAAGAACAGGTAATAATAGGCTTCTCCTCTAGATGAAGTTTGGCGTCGTTCTTGAGTAACTTATATAGTATAAGACAATAGGGTTTATGCTTTGAATGATGTTACAGGAAGAAAAGGCTGAAGCTGAGGGTCATAAAGCAGCTACAATATCTCATGAATCGGAACAGATAGGCTTGAAATGGGCACATCCGATTCCTTTTCCTGAGACTGGTTGTGTTCTAGTTGCTACAGAGAAGCTAGATGGTTATAGAACATTTGCGAGAACTGTTGTGCTTCTTCTTAGAGCAGGAACTAGACATCCACAAGAAGGACCGTTTGGAGTTGTTATCAACCGTCCCCTTCACAAAAACATCAAACACATGAAATCGACTAAAACCGAACTCGCTACCACGTTTTCAGAATGTTCCTTGTACTTTGGTGGACCTCTTGAAGCAAGCATGTTTCTTTTGAAAACTGGCGATAAAACCAAGATACCTGGTTTTGAACAAGTCATGCCTGGCTTAAACTTTGGTACTCGGAACAGCTTAGATGAAGCTGCAGTACTTGTAAAGAAGGGAGTTCTTAAGCCACATGACTTTAGATTCTTTGTTGGTTATGCCGGTTGGCAGCTAGATCAGCTCAGAGAAGAGATCGAATCAGATTACTGGCATGTTGCTGCGTGCAGCTCAGATTTAATATGCGGGGCTTCGTCGGAAAACTTGTGGGAAGAGATTTTACAGTTAATGGGCGGTCAATACTCCGAGCTTAGCCGGAAACCCAAGCTCGATATCTAGACTTTTATGAATTTGATGCTAGTTTTCTAAGAGAACTTGAGGTTTCTATAGCTTATATATATATTTTCTCTATTAAGCCAATTTGTATAGCTTACTTCATTGGCTTGTATGTGAGAATAATGCACTTCTATGCAATTTATAAAGATTTGCTTTCTCTAAACCCCTATTATGTATTCTGCTAATAGCTAAAGAACATCTATATCTAATAAATTGAAGCAGTTTGTTCTACATATACACATTTTTGTTTGATTCCCCTAACCAAAAGAAAAGAGCAGAGCATGAAACAGAGGTTGCTATGTGCAAAAAGACCACTACAAGTCCTGAAATCGTCTAAGTTTCATACTTCACTAAGCACATGCTTTGACAGAGAAATCTTTCTTCTTCTTTGTTGCAGTTTTCTCAAGGCGGGACTTCCGTACAGCTTCTTGGATTCGTCTCTCGTGATCTTTCATCATGTCTTCAATGTTACCACCAGGAGGCATCAAAGGACCTGAACAGTGCATTCTGTTCTTCTTTCGCATGTATGTCTGAAACCACACATTAGGAAACATCTTAGAGTCCATTATATAAAGTGAGAAGAGAGTTTAAGAGTTGTTGAATCAACTTTAGTTACCTTTGTGGGTTGTTGTTTTGAAACTACATTCTCCTTTTGAGAAGAACTAGCTAAGTAGTCTTCCATTGTAACAGGCACGTTGTTGGACCGGCTAGCCTTCACCTCACCTACATTGCTCCTAGAGCTTGGATGGATCACTGAATTGGTACCCGAAAAGCGTTTTTCTTTCTTGAACGCTGGGGTGTTGATTGAGACATTTGAATGCCCTGAAGCAATGAAATCTGGTGTTACTTTGGAGTCTCTTGAACCTCGTCTAACAGATTCGTGTCCACGCCACTTCACAGCTTCAGCTTTTTTCCTGACATTTTCAAAATGAAAAGTGTAGTTAGGAATCACGCCTGCATCATTTGTACACGAATATGCGTTCTCCTTGGGTACTGACCTTTTCGATTCTTCATCCCGAACCTTGGCATCAAGTTCCTTGCTTGGCGGATACTTAGGCAAACTTGATATGTGACAAGGGAGAGGCTCCGTTGTAAAAAACTGGAGATGTAAATGAGACAATCATTTATTAGTATTCTCCGGGAGGTTGATCAAGAATGTTAATGAAGAAAAAGAAAGCTACTATACCTCACTCAGTAGAGTAGAAGACGCTGACCATCTTTTCTCTGGTTCTACAGATAGAAGCTTGTCAAGAAGAGCAAGAGAAGAAGGTGGTAAATTCTTGAACGTCTCTAGAAGGACTCGCGTATAAGGCTGCTGCGGTTTGTAACTTGTTGCCTGTGGGAACTTTGTCGTTTCCCAAAACTCTTCAGATGGCGAACCGCACAGCTTAAAGATCTTATGCATTTGCTCCACCTTGAAGAACATTTTCCGATTATGAAGATCAGTTGGAAATCAAATGGAACTATATAGGCTAAGGCAGTACGGATTCGAAAACTCACCTCTGTTCTTCCCGGCATGATTGGTTTACCTACAAAGAGTTCTGCTAGAATGCAACCAACGCTCCAGAGATCAATGGCCGGTCCATACGCTGTAGATCCCAGTAGAAGCTCAGGGGCTCTATACCACAAGGTGACCACACGGCTAGTCAGCGGTTGATCTTGATCTGGATGATAAAAACTCGCTAGACCGAAATCTCCAATCTTGAGGACTCCATCATTATTTACCAAAAGGTTTGAACCCTTAATGTCACGGTGCAAGATTCCACGGCTATGGCAGTGTTCAAGTCCATATAGCAGTTGCTTCATATAACACTTGATCTAAACAAAACAAAAAACACAAGGGAGTTGATTGATAGGCCAGAGAAAACACAACAAGGTGATTCGACGAAGCAAGCTTTTTAAAAGTTACCTCTGGCTCAGTAAATTTGACACCAGGCCTAAGAGCAAGACCCGAAAGATCATGCTCCATGTACTCAAACACAAGATGCAAGCTACCTGATAGCTTGGAAGTGACAAGACACTGAAGCTTCATAACATTTGGATGGTCTAGTTTCCGTAAAATGTTGATTTCTCTAGCCATGAACCTAACACTTTCCGGATCCATATTAGCAAATCTCACCTTCTTCATTGCCACTATTTTCCCCGTCTCAAGATCCCTAGCTTTATACACAATACTGTAAGTCCCTTGTCCAATCTGCAAACACAATGTCCATATATATCATTACAATCCACTAAACCACTCCAATGTATGATCTACACATATCAAAATTGAAAGAGACTAACTTTGTCAAGCTTCTCAAAGGAATCAGCACGTCTTGGAACCCAACCTTTAATGGCTTCACCAGCAACAGAGGTTAACCAATAAGGCCAACCAGCTGCAATAAGCTCTGCCTCAGCGCTACGTGGAACATTAGAAATGACCAACCCACCTCCTTTGCCATTATCTGAAACTCTCCTTCCTCGATTAGAAGACCTTGAAGGTCTCTCTACAATAATCGTCTTACCATCATGACTATCATCAATAGGAACAATCAAACCACTCGCTCTTCTTCCACCACCAGAGCTTCCATCTACAGCTTTATGTGAAAAATCGTCTTTATTCGAAGGCAGAGGAGCAATCAATTGAACAGAAGAAGATTTGTTCCAATACTCATTTGCTTTCTCACGTTGATAAGCAACATCTTCTTCATCTTCTGCTGCTCCTTTTGAACAAATGCAGCCCATAATAAAACCTGCCTTGTTCCACAATCTACCAACTTTGTAACGATTCAACGCATGGTCTTATGCGTCAAACCAAATCTTTATATATCCTGATTGATCCCTAAGCATCAAAACCCAGGAATCTTCAGGTCTTTCACAGATGTTTATTGCAAAATCTCGGCTTTATTGAAGGCAGAAACCAAAAGGGTTTCTTCTAAACCCCAAAAAGATTGTGATTTCTTGAACAAACGCAACAAGAGTTTCTACGGTTCAAGCAACCAAAAAAAAAAGTTTTTGTGAGTACTGCAAAGATTGAGAGAGAATGGGGGGTTTGCAGCAGAAAACGGAAAATGCGGGGGAAAATAAGGAAAAGAAAGATTGTGAATAAGAGAAATGGAAAGAAGAATGAAGAGAGAGATATGGTTTGTTTAATGAGTAAAATCTGGAGAGCGCTTGATTCTTGGGACAACACAGATCACAAAGTCACAATAAAGAATTGTTCTTTCTCTCTTTCTCTTTCTTTAGAAATAGTCCTCAAAAACCGTTTTGCATGAGAATTTATATCCTTACCATTAATGTGTTCTTTGCCTTGTAATAGATTCTATTACCAAGGATATAAAGATTCTTCATATTGCCAACCATATAAAGATTCTTCTTATTGCATATGAAGATTATAATATATCAAAATATTTAATCATTTTTGTTTTCAGCAAAAATGATTTATATTAATGAATTGTGAAAGTCATTACACAAATAGCTTGTTAGCCAAGTTGGAGGAATCAATTGTTCAAAATAAAAATTACTAGATGTACAACCATGTTTTGCTAAATTATGAGCAACTGAATTACAATCTCTTGGTGAGTAGACAAAGTGACAACTCTGCATCTGTGAGGCCCAATATTTGATGTCGAGAGTGATGCTTTTTATAGATTGATCAAATGACTTGTTATTTAGCATTTTTGTAAGCGTTCCATTATCCCCTTCAAATATCATTGAGGTGAAACCCCTGATCCATGTTTGTTGCAGTGCAACTAAAAGAGCCTTGGTTTCCGCTTCTAGAGGAGACATAGTGTATCCAATGATGGTAGCTCCCCAGCCATGAGTACTTCCTAGATGATCTCGTAATACCCATCCACATTTTGATTGATGTGTAAGAGGATCAAATGATGTATCATAATTACATATTATAATACCATGGGGTGGTCATGTCCATGTTTTCCTTCTACATTGTGTTCCCTCTTGTACTTGTTTGTTAGACAAATGATGTACTTGTTGGCACCATTCACGCATATCCGATCGTGCTCGTATGACAAGCGTATTTGGATTTTCCTATAAACCTTCAAAAATGAACTTATTTCGAGATTTCCAAAGATGCCATAATATCCAAAAAGGAAGGAACTTGAGGTTAGATGGCGTATTGTTGTTCTCATAAAACTCAAAAATAGATGTCAATAGAGTGTCAGTGTCTAAGTTAGAGTAATATAAGAAATCAGCCTGTATATTGGTTTGTTGCCAAATGGAAGCAGCATAGGGGCATAAAACCAGTATGTGTTCTATCGTTTCATCATTCTGGAAGCACCTTGGGCATATTGGATCTAAATTCATTCCTCTTGTCGTTAATCTTGTCAATGATGGTAGTGCTTTCGATAAGGCTCTCCATAAAAAGTGTTTCAGTTTTGGCATAATATTAATATGCCAAATCTTTTGTTTCAAGGATATTGATCCATGCGGTCTTGGAGGCAGATTGTTTGATTCGGTGACATTATTCCTTGCTAACCAGTAGCCCGATTTTACTGTATACTCACCTGTCTTTGTATAATGCCAAACTATTTTATATGGAGGATCATTATGGGGTAGATAAATTTTATTGATGTGTTCCTGATCTTCCTCTACAAAATGAGAACCTATTTTTTCTGCGTCCCAACAATTGAATGTTCCCCATGATACCATTAGGTCCCTTACGCAGGCATTGCTCTCTATAGATGCACTATAAATTGGCTTTGGTGGGTTTGTAATTGTAACATTGTCAAGATTTATGCGTACAGATTCACCATTTCCTACTTGATATCTATATCCTTCTTTTATGAGTTTGAGTCCCTCTAAAATAGAGGCCCAGCCGTAAGATTGGTTTGCTCTCTGTTTAGCATCAAGTATATTATCATCTTTGTAATATCTTGCCTTAAAAATCCGAGCAAATAAAGAATTAGGATATTGTATTAATCGCCATGCTTGTTTTGCAAGCAAGGCATCATTAAATTTTGTCAAGTCTTTAAAGCCTAGACCACCTTCTTTTTTCGTGTATTGCAGATGCTTCCATGGTATCCATGAGATGCCTCTATCCTGATTTCCTTTCTCCCACCAGAATTTTTGTAGTATTGATTCAATCTCACTAATAATTCCCATAGGTATTTTGAAACAGGACATAGAAAAAACCGGTAGAGCCATAGCAACAGATTTAATTAAAATCTCCTTTCCAGCTTGTGATAGAAATCGACCGCGCCAAGAAGATGTTTGTTCTCGTACTTTGTCTATAATGTATTGGAACATCTCAATCTTTCTTTTATCAAACTGTTCTGGTAATCCTAAATACTTACCTCCACCACCATGGTTTGGTATTTGAAGAATAAATTTCAATCTATTTTGTAGTTGTCCTGGAACGCGAGAACCAAACGTGATTAGCGATTTACTGGTGTTTATTTTTTGGCCAGAATAGAATTCATAGACTTCAAATGCCTCCTTAATTGCTCTGCAGTTCCTAGCATTTGCTTGACAAAAATAAAGAGAGTCATCCGCAAACTGTAAATGTGTAATTGGTGGTACTCCATTCCTTATGAGTACACCTCTGATATCTTCATCTGCTTCCCTTGTTTTGATTAAATGACTCATAATATCAGCACAAAGAATGAATAAATATGGTGATAGGGGGTCTCCCTGTCGTATGCCTCTCTCTGGAACAATCATGCCATATGGAGTTCCATTAACAAGAACAGAATAACTAACTGATCGTACTGAAGCCATTATCCAGTCAATCCATTTGGTTGAAAAACCAAATAAGTGCATTGTTACTTCTAAAAAATTCCACTCAACCCTGTCATAAGCTTTAGTGACATCAGTTTTGATTGCCATGTAGTTTTGTGAGACCCGCTTCCTAGTCTTTAAAGAATGCATCACCTCATGGGCGATCATGATATTATCTGTTACTAATCTCCCAGGGATGAAAGCTGCTTGCGTATCAGAAACTGTGGAGTTTAAGTGTTTTTTGAGCCTGTTTACTAGACACTTAAAGATGATTTTATACAAAACATTGCAAAGAGCAATAGGCCTATACTCCGAAAGCATTGTGGGTTCAGTAACCTTAGGGATTAAGCAAATATTGGTATGGTTTATTCCTGTTTTCATGTAAGCAGTCTCAAAGAATTCTTTAACCTCTGCACATACATCCCGACCAATGATGTTCCAATAATGTTTATAGAATCTTGCTGTTAGTCCATCTGGTCCAGGGGCTCGGCCATCACCAATATATGAGACTGCATCATATATTTCTTCATTTGTGAAAACCCGTGTTAGATCATCGTTTATATCTTGCGTGACAGTTGAAGGGAAGTCACCAAAATCAATAGGTGAAACCGGGATTCGACTTGAAGTGTAGACCTCTGAGAAATAATGTTGTGCATGATCTCCGATATATTTATCCCCTTCAAAAACATTATTTTGTAAATCTTCAAGTCGGGATATATAGTTCTTGGCGTTCCTAGTTTTTGTGGTGGCATGAAAGTAACTTGTATTGCGATCACCACAATGTAACCAACGATTCCTGCTTTTCGTATGCCAATAGAGTTCTTCATCTTGGTAAGCTTTAGTTAATGCATCTTGCAATCGTGGTATGTGACGTCTGTGACCTCTGTTTGTGCTCTCCATGGCTAAATGTAGCTCTTTTTGCAGAGTTTCAATCCTCTTTGCTGAATTTATGTTTTCTCTATGTTTCCCTTTTGACATTGATCGTCGACAGCTTGTTATTTGGTCACAGATTGTATAATAATTATTTGTTTTACATGAATTCCACCCTTTTTCACTATATTTGCAAAATCTTTAACCTCTGTTAGTCTTTTATCAAAACGGAAGGGTTTGGTTGGCATTCGGTGTAGTGCCCTGATTGTTGTAAGGATTGGTTTATGGTCTGAACCATTAAATTCTAAAAATTCAGCCTCTGCATTGGGATATGATGAGGTCCACTCTGAGTTCACCATAGCTCTATCTAGACAGCATTTGATCGTGTACTGATGTCTCTCACCCACCCATGAAAACCTGTCGCCTTTGTGTTTTAAATCGGTTAAGTCACAAACTGATAACATGTGATTGAATCTCCTGAACGTCCAGTCTTCTCTAGGAGGGCCTCCGATCTTCTCCCTGATATTAGTTATTTCATTGAAATCACCAGACAATAACCAAGGGCACTCTCTAGTTGTTCCTATAGTTTCTAATAAGCTCCATAAATGATGTCTCTGGCTTGGAACAGGGTGACCATAAACACCAGAAAAATAGAAATCATTATTATTATGTTTGATGTGAGTATCAATGATACGATCATCTTGGTACAAGGTGATAAAGCAACATTATCTATCCACATCATGGCTAAACCACCACTCCGACCACGGGGGGGGGTTGAGTTACAACATTATTAAATCCTAATACATAAGCAAAGTCATAAACAATAGAACAAGAGTTTAGAGTTTCACACAAGAAAAGAACATGAGGTTGTAAAATACGACATAAACGTTTTAATCTACATTGATTCAGCGGCAAGCAGATGCCCTGACAGTTCCAGGAGACGACTCTCATGGAGGCGTTGGGGGAACCGGCCCCCCTGCGGCTCCATTTGTCATCTGACCGCTGCAGGACCCCTCGGATTCCACTCTTCCTCGTTTCTTGATCTGGCATAGGACCGCCAAATCTTCTTGAGCTTTGCATTGCTGATAGTAGAGTTCCACGTCCGACTTCTTCCTCTTATTTACATTGCCAATTGCTATCTCACAAGCCATAACGTCCGAAGCTTCACCATTTGATGCAATGTCCTTACCCTTATTAAACTTCATCAGTAGATAACGAAGTCTCTCCGCAGTTAAGTCAGTATCTTCAAAGACACTTGGAGAAGAGGATCCATCTGATTCTGTTATCAAGAACTCCTTTGACTGACTCATCTTTTGGAGTCCAGGAATATAACCGTCTGGTGCTATTGTCTGGAGGGTGTTTGTTGGAGATTCGAACATGTTAGTGGTGTAGTTGTGATCGTGATCATGATCATCAGGGTCATTGTCACTCGGTCCGTCATCATGTGCAGGGTCATCATTTGGTGGATCATCATTAGGGAAATCATCATGGTTCAGAGGACAATCCTTAGCGTCATGGTTGAGCATACCATATTTTGAACAGAAATTCTTCAGACGCTCATATCGAAACTTTAGCACTGTGTTTTCTCCTCCAGCGAATTGAAAATTCCTCTGTAATCTTAGAGGCAAGTCTACATTCCAATTAACACAAATCCTAGCAAACTCTACCAGATTTCCATTCTCATCAAAATTAACATCCACAAGAGGGCCTATTCTCCTGCCAATGTAATTGACCATAGCGGATGTGAGATATTGTACCGGTATGTCACGTACCTGGATCCAGAAAGGGATGAACTTCAATTCTTCATCTGAGATGTTGGGGTACCATCGGTGATCGGTGAGCGGTTATCATCCAGTCATTGAATGCCCATGGACCGCGACGAAGCACCAGGTTCAATGTTTCCTCTGTTTTGAAGATGAAAAGAACTTTGCCATTCCCCAGGATACGACCACGGCACGAATCCGAGAAACCCCAGATTTTGGGCATCTGACTTGTAATAGCACGAAGATTCTGTTTCTTTGGATTGAGAATAGTGACAATCAAAGAGAAACGATTCGCATTGACTGCGTTACCACACAGTTCTGGTGGAAGGGGGATTGGGGCATCATTGATACCCAAATCGAGATTCTGTATATTCTTACAGATGTAATCACTCATAATTCTTGGTCGGAAGAAGAAAAGGATGGATGAGAGGGGAATTGGTTGTGGAAATTGCTTCATGTGTAGTCGATATTTATAAGGTCGTTGCCATGGCGGTTTTCCCGAGCAGTTATCAAACGAGAAAAACGGGAAAAACTGTTACCAATTAACTGTAACAGATTAAAACCGCCAAAACAATTCCCATGAAAAGATTTGTTTGTCAGAAGGAAACTCCAAATCGGAGAAGGAGGAGGGCGAATTCCTAGAAGAGAATCGCCCAGAAAATCGCCATCAGAGCGAAAAGATGCCATCACCTTAACTTTTAAAGAAACGTGGTCAAAATATTTTATCATTATTTAGACGAAATATAAATGAAAATTTTCTTTCCATTCAAAAATACAATAAATTCTATTAAATGAAACTACATCTGATTTGTGCACATCTAAGTTACACTATCACATAGAATTTTTTTTTTTTATGTGTTAAAATAATAAAATAAACTGAGATTATGTGTTAGAGTTTGATAGAACAATATATATTAATTTATAATTAATATATGGGCAATTGACAAAAATAGCACCATTTTAAGTTTTTCTTCTACAATTAGCACTGTTTTCAAATGTTCCAAAAGTAGCACAAAATTATATCTTAAAACAATATCAAAGTCCAGATCGTAATATTGCAACCACCGCCTATTCTCTCTCACTCTTCCTTCTCTCCGTCCAAACCTAACCGATGATTGTGTTCCACCGATGAACCCAATGGGATCTGAATCGAAGGTGATTCATGAAGTTAATTGAAGTCAGTGATTGAGACACCGCAGAGGAGCCCAAGCATCGATAATATTCAATTCGGATGAATTTAATTCATGTAAAAGTTGCATAATCGATGGGAGAGGAGAAGAGGAAGTTTGGTTTTTTGGTGCTAGGTCTTTTCTTTTCTATTGTCTGTTTCATTCTTCTATTTATCACCCTCCATTGCCACAATCCTCTACACTTTTGTTTGATGTGAGTCTTGGTTTTAGAGCTTTCTCTAGTGGTAGTTCCGATGTTAGTGATGGTGAAATTGAATCTGAAGATTATAATGATGTTATTGATGAAATTGGGGTCAGTGGTGTTGAATCGAGTACTAATCCCGAGGAAGTAGATAATGATCTGATCAAAGTGGTTTTAGAACAGTTTTGACATACTCAGAAACCTGCAATTATGTTCTTTTGTTGGGCTTAGCTCATGATTCAAGAACCTGCAATTTTTATGTTGTATTATCTGTTGGGCTGCATAGAAATTCAGTGATGAGTATTATAGCAAAGACTAGACAGTTTGATGGGTTTGGTTCTTGAAGAGATGGGTAGCTAAATGTCTAGGATCTATTTTAAACCATGTAACTCTTGTTCTATTTTGTTTTTTCTTGTGACGAAATTTATTGAATTGATGAGAAAAGGAACACATGAGGCTGCAATTGCTTGCTTGAGGATTTGTGTTGCTTCTTGTGCTTTGATGCTTACTTGGTACTGGAAAATTTCATCCTTTCTTATTAGGGAAATTACCTAGAATATTACATAAAAGTATGTTTATTACTAGACTAACACGTTGAGATTTCTGTCTTACTAGAATAACACATAAAAGTTTGCAAATTACTTCTATACCTGAGTTGTGTGTTTTATTACGTTTTATGTCATTCTCTTTTAAAACGAAGATCTTAAAAGGGGAAAATAAAAAGATCATAAACCTAAGTCGATCCCTTGAATCTTTGTGTTGTTTGTCTTACAATAGTTGGGTTGAGATCGGCTATTTTTAGATAGCTTGCGGCGTGAAAAGAATCTGTGTGGAGGACGTTTGGCTGGAGGACCACTGACGGCGAGTTGACGGCGAGGTGGTTTGAAGTACAGGAGGAGGGAAATATAGCGATTTGCTCTGAGGTAAATTTCTATATCGTGGTTTAGTCTCTATTGCTTACTGTTTTCTAAGATTTCGAGTATTACATAGTAGGCCTTGTATTTTGTGGAAGGTAATTTCTGATGAAATTCATGTTAGTTTTCTGTATGTTGTTGAGCTCTGTTTTCGGAAGATATTTGTGTGGCTTCATGTTGCTTCGTTGCTAATCTAAGCAACAGATGTTTTGTGATATTGAATTAATAACAAAACTAAAGCTTCTGTCGTAGATATGGGGTCAAGCAAGAGGTATCCAAGTAGGTTGTATGGGGTTGGTAATTTTCCACTCCCGATGAGAAGCATGCACCACGATTGTAGTTTGTCCAATCTTGCTGGTTTGAAAGTCTTAGTTGGTGATGAGGTGTACGACAAAATAAGAAAGAATTCGCAGCTGGGAGTTCTATTGGATCTAGCGGAATCTGACTACCTATTTTGTGGGAAGACCATTCATTATCTATTGTCCAATCAATTGGCAATAAACATTCCATCGGAGGTATGGTTTTTGGTTGGAGGAAAGCCGCCGAGGTTCTCTCTATATGAATATGAAGAAATTAGTGGTTTGAATTGTGAGAAGATTGATGAAACAGAGTTTGAAGTCGATCATACACTTTTATGGGCGGCTTTAAAGGTGAAAACTTTTAATGGACCCAACTGGGAGGAGCTAGTTGACGGTTTGAGAAGCTGCTGTGGGTGGTATGATGAAATGAAGACGCAGATTGTTCGGTTGTATCTTGTTCATGTTGGAGTGCTTGGTTTATCAAGGAACAGTCGGATACCTCTGGAATACGCTAAAAGGGCGTTGAATGAAGAAGCATTTGAGAGTTTTCAATGGGGTAGGGAATAAGCTAAAATATTATACATTCCATCAAAGTCCTTGGGTTACCTAACAATGCTTATACCCTCCATGGATGTGTCCATGTATTGCTGATATGGGCATTTGAGAGCATCAAGGTGCTGGGGGCTAGCTACGGGAATGTAAGAGAAGGTGTATATTTGCCTCTGTTAAGGTGGAGAGGAGGGAGGCCAAGGAAGGATATCGAAGCCTTCATATCCGGGAGCAAACTCCTTAATAATGGGGAGGTATGCCTTCAATTTACGTATACATTATTTGTCTGCATTTTTTCTTTGAGATAGAATATTAAAAGTTATGGTATCTGAAATGCAGCTTCAGGTGAAGCATTTAGTACCTAAACCTTTGGAGTTCATATATCCAGATTGGCCAGGACAATATCTGTGTATGGTGTAGGGGAAGGTTTGAAGAAGAAACTGGATAATCTGCTGTTAGACGTGATCAATGGCGAAGTGGATGAAAGAGAATGGGATTGTGTAAAAAAAAGGAAGGGGGAACATACGAAGAAGAGGGAGAGGAGGCAACATGTTGCAGGGGTAAGTGATGATGATTTCCTTGAAACAGCCCCAACCAGCATCCGTAATGTCCCCAATAATGCGAAGGAGCAGAAAGAAAGTGTTGGGGACAAATGTTCAGCAGAGAAGGCGTCTGGAGATAAGCATTCAGGTGTGCAGGGTGAAGATGGTAGTGGAAGGTTATTTACTATGGTTGAAACACTAGGGGCGAAAATGGATAATATTCAGATATCGTTTTCTAGAGCAATAGCAGAAGTTGTGTTCAAACTTCAAGGTATGGAGAGTAGGATGGGTAACTTTGAGAGTGACGTTCAACTATTGAAGAAAGTTGTTATCAACTCAACGGATGGAGGAGCGCATACGCAAGGACCTCGTACATTAAGAAATGATGAACCAAAAATAGAGGAGGTATGATCTGCATACCGTATTGATAAAATTGTTATTAGATATCTATTGTTCAGCATGAAGTCTTTGTATTTATCTATTCGAGGAAACAATATCAATTTCAGTATTGTGAAGTTGTATAATTTGTAATTATTTTGATATATGATTTTTTTCGTACACACAATTTAGCAATTTGTGTACTTTGTCTCTAGTTTAACAGCGTCATATTATATTTCAAATGTCTTGTATATAACGTCAAATACATGTCTTTTTTCAAGTCATGGCTATATCAGATAAAGCATTCGGACAAGGATGGTTACAAAGTTGCTAGTTGTGTTAGGAATCCGTTAGCCATTAAGGATAAGGTCATGTGGTCTGGGAGTATTAAAATCGAACCAGAGGACAGTGTAGAGCGAATTCCAAAGCAGATGGTAGACAGTGTACAGCGTGGCAAAAGAGTACAGAGTTGGGAGACAGAGGAAGGTGATAAAAGAGCAAAGTATAATGACAAAGTAGATGGAGCAGGTGCTCAACCCGTTCCTATTAATGTTATCCATCCGATAAGTGGTGGTAACCCTGGCTCATCGGATCGAAAGTGCGAATCTGTTGTGGATTTAACCGAGGGGACCAGTACTCCTGCATCATCTCATACACTGAAAGATAAGGAGAAAGCCAGGTATTTTGCATATTTGTTACAAAAGGTGTTTCCTCCATCAAGAGAGCTTGATATTCTATTAGTAGATCCAGTGGGCACTAACATAGGGTTAAACCCTAATGACAAATCAATGCGAGCTGCATTAATTACCCGACGTGAAAGCCACATTGTAGTCCTATCTCCCGCAGTGTACGATCCTTTTATTGAGGCAAGTCCTGAGAAAATTGCAAAGCTGATGTCCTTCCTAACTGATGATTTGTAAGTCTTCATTTAGAGTTGTATATAATTAGTGTCTATATTCGGATTTGAGGACTACGATCTATAACTGATTTGTTAATTTTGGTATTCAGGGCTAAAGTACCTTGCACTGGAAATGCCAAATTTTATTTTCGCCTCCTGACCCCTAAACAATTGTGGCCAACTACAACATTCGGCTGGTTATGGGATGCGGTAAGCTTCGTAGCATAACATTTGACGCAGTTAACTATGGTATACTAATGCTTGATAGATGTCACTCGTGTTGTAGCACATGGTTACATGTATGCATATGTTCCGTATTAGGGGGACGCAAACGCCATCCCCATATAAAACAGATCGTATTGCTTTTCTCGATCCTTTGTTTGTTAGTATGTGGGCATTCGAATTCCCTAAAATGGAAGCCTCTAATCAATGGGTTTTTGGAGAAGGTTGTTTTGAGACGTACGTGGGAAGGCTGCCAAAATACGGAATGACAAACAAGGTGTGGGTTGACGATGTAGACACCCTACTCTTCCCATACAACCTCGATAACAACCATTGGGTAGCCATCGAAGCTGACTTAGTCCAGCAAAGGCTAAGAGTTTACGATAGCATAAACAGCGGTAGAACCAACGAGACTCTACAAAAGAAGTGTAAGCCGTTCGCAAAAATGATCCCACGCTTGATACAAGCATATAACCGGAGGTACAAAGATGAGAATATCGGGGCGGCGGCATTTAGTTACTACCGGGTGAAAACACTCCCACAGAACTATCAACAAGGTGACTGTGGTGTGTACATGTTGAAGTGCTTAGAGTGTATAGCTCTTGGACTAGATTACACAGGCCTATGTGATGCGGCCATGCCTTCTATTAGGATGAAACTTGCTGCAGACGTATTTGATGAGGTCCCAGACCGAGACTGCTTTCTCCAACTAGATGCTACGTCGGAGACAGTAGATTATCCGGAAGCTGAGTTCAACTCGGGATCAAAAAGTTGAAGAAGTTAGGTTCCATGTACATTACAGGAGCAGTATGATTTTGCAAAATTGAAGATTGGTTTTACGCGTGTTGCTAAAAGAAGATGCATTTGGTCATTTTTTTGGTAACATGTGGGATTTGAGGATGTCGCTCTTAGATTATCCGAGGTCTGGTCACTCACATAGCTCCTACGGTTGTTTGTAAACCCTCTTTAGGTGTAGTGTTTTTTGTATATTGCAGGGTCTAGATATGTATCATTATGACGTCTTTCTAACCAGTATTAGTATATGTTAGGCCTTTATCAGATGTGTACGTACCATCAACTAAGTAACGGCCTTATTATGGTCTGTGTACACACGTACGTATATTCATCATTGTACGTACAATCGATTCTCTAACGTTATAGACTTTATTTTTAGGTGCATGGTTGGTGCTTAGTTTCTCTCCATTTTAAGCACACTAACTTGTCCCTACTGGCAATCCTACGTACATTGGTAGTTAGAGGTAAGATATGATGAGCGAGGCAATTAAATTGTATTTGAAGTCAGCGAACCAAACTCATCCTAACAGACTGTTACTGATCATATGGACCACCTGCGTGAAAGTAATAAGTACAACCAGGAAGAATGTTTATTCGCTACTTAATTTATCGGGCCAATACCAGCTTCATAGACGTCCATCGCGAACGTCTTTCGGAAATTGTCAATATTGTTGTCGGTGATCTTCAAGCAATCAGTCATCTGTTTACCCATGCTCAACAGTTCTAAAAACTTCATAGTAAAAGGTCACAATCTCCCGTCCTCAAGTTTTGTCCTACTTGGCTAACCCTTTCAGCGGTAAACGGATCGAGAGGGTAATTGACATCGATAACCCTCTGAAGTAGGTACGGTGTCATCATAATCACCGGCTTGATCCGGGACATTGCAAGAGTTTCTCTGGCGGAGGTCATCAATGGATCGTAAATGGAAACATGTCTCATTTTAAGATTTATGCCCACTCCTACCCAATGCATACATTTTCAGTTCATTGGAGCATATATAACGTCAACATCTACAACCCACTTCAACCGTGTTTTGTAGTGCATCCATTCCCCATTGACGATGTCAATGAGTACTTTTTCCCACCTGAAATTCCGTTTTGCCGTGGACCTGTTGAATGCTTGGAACCTTCTTGTCAACTCGTAAAGAGAACAGAGTCCAAGATTACGGTCCTTTGTTTTATCATTTCTTCTCCGTATTTGTGCCACAACGTGAGGGCAATCATCTCCATGTGCTGCAGATGCAGTTAAACACAAACCGGTCGAATTTAAATCCAAGAACACACCTAAATCGTGTAGTTAAAGTGAAAAATATGTACCTGACTATGGACCCATTTTTGGCCCGATATAAGAGTAGAGAAGAATAGGTTATCTGCCTTGCGGAATCCGAAAATGTGGTGTACCCTGCGAAGTTTTGTAATTATGTATATACTCTATCAATGGTTGAACGTGACCAATTATGTCATCTGAGTAATATATACTACACTTACACATTATCTTGTTTTATCAACTCAGTGAATTTGGCGAATTTCCCATCATCAACATCTTCCATCGGGTCGTATAAACCAACCCTGCATTTATCACTATGGCTTCGGAAAGTTGATTCGCACGTATCTCCATCATCACTTCTTCTGCCCGTCCTGTTTCATCCACAACAATAACCGACCGCGGCACTAAAATATCTGGGTCACCGGGAATAAATTCCTCCCCTGGACTTTTATTTTCTACTTGACCTCTAGTTTCTTTACAGCCCTCTTCGATATCGCTTTCCTCGTGCATTGCTTGCTCTCCGTCCTAATATGATGTACGTACATCGAGTATTGTGACGTACACTAGACCATCTAAGTAGACACTATATATTTTACAAATTATAGAAATTAAAAAAAAAAGTTAGACACTTGCTAGTGGTTGATCGTCAACTGTAGTTTCTATTTGTACATGTCCATTAGTTTTGTTACAGCCCTCCTCGACATCGCTTTCCTTTTGTAGTGCTTGGACTTCGGCCTAATAAGATGTACGTACATAGATTCATACTTACGTACACTAATGTCACAAATAATCGAAATCAAAAAATTTAGACACTTGCCTCTTGTTGAGCGTCAACTGCAGTTTCATTTTCTACAGGTGTTTCGGTTTTGTTACAACCCTCATCTGACACGCCTTCCTGATGTCTTATGTTCCCTCTATTACTGTTAAACCACTCGACTTTTCCGCCTTCTTGATGCAGTTCTTCCCCATCCACCTATTCAAAATAATAAAACTTTTAAGATCTTGGTACAAAATACATTTTTACACGTTTAGATTGGAGGATATAAACAAATAACTGAATATATATGAAACCCACGGATGGTTATCCCTTTTATGGTTACTTCCTGACCTACCATTTTGTTACAATGCAGATCAGGTTCCATTTTAGTATTCAGCTGCATCAATATCTGTTCAATTAAACGTGGACAATGATTTATTACGAATATAGTGTTTTAATCTCCATTTCGTGTCAAATACTTACATTGGATACGGTTTTAGTTGGTGATAGCTCCACATCAATGTCCCCCGCGTCATAATCTTGGCGACACTCATTAACTCCATTGTCCGGGGATGGTTCGTTCATGCCACAGTCGTAATTATCGGTTACCCACATATTAATATGACTACGGGTTGTACCCTATAGTCAAATATATAAAGCGTATATGATAGGTGCATAAACAAAAACACCCACATTAATTTGATTGAGCCGCATTCTAAAGAGGATCTTGTTGTCCATTACCTGGCCTCTAACTGAAGAATCACCACTGACAGAGTGTTGACCATCTACGGCATCCTTCGAACCATTAGTATTCCGATCACCCTGTGCACACCAGGATAGCAACAAAATTTAATATATGTAAGTAGCGAAAAAATTACAACCCTTAAGCTATTTGTCATGTCAACCTTAGCAGTGTCAGCGCATCCCCTGTTTCTGACCTTCTCTCCCTTTTTTTTTATAACCATTACTGAACTCATTCTTCGAAACTTTTTCATAGCGATCCCTCTTCTTTTTTTTGTATACTTCTTCTCTGAAACTGTATGCGAAGCATAAGAAGGTTCCCCATATTCGTTTCTTTTAAGATCCAATAGTGCAGCTCTTATCTCCTTGCGGATCTCTGTACGTACGAAAACCTTCATGTTTGCCTGATTTTCCTTTATCAGTGCTTCTTGTTTCCTGTAGAACCGGCTTAGTTCCGCCGCATACCTTTCAAATTGATGACACCATAGACACGATGTGGCAAGTTACTCACGTCGAACGAAGAATATTGGTGGACGATCCAACTGCTCCACGGTTTGCCGAGAGAACCCGGTTGATACGGTTTCATTGACGAATTTTGAGTGAGTCGTTTTCACGATTAGTAGCTTTCACACACTTTAAATATATAACGGGCTATTAACGTAAGGTGTCTCTGTGGGTAGGGGTCATCACTTGCAATGTGTGGGTTATGATGAAATGGTCGATGATTTCGCCCGCAATTTTTGGCTATGCGGAGGCAAACCAGTTGTAGTCTTGCGATTTTGGAGGCCCAAGTTTAAGGATGGAGGTACGGATTAGGCAAACGTATTTAAAAAAATTCAATCACCTTTTAAATATAAGTTTGCTGCATAAAACTAATTTTGGTTACCCTTTTTCCTTATTTTTCCACACCGCAGGAGGGATGGAAGTGGTTAGTCAACCAGGTGTCTCTAAAGTAATATTTGAACCACCCTTCACTGAGGTTAGAGATTTCAAACTCCGGTTGGAATACTTCGACCAGCGCGAGCGGACTGACGACGATTCGTAGCCTATGTTTCCATTTGTCAATGTTGCTTACATTCCAAACTTCTAAACCACGTTGCGGAACTCTTTATATTATCTTCATTACCTACATCCCAACAATCTATCTTACGTGGATAGGAATAATTTGATGTAAAATGTTTGTGTGTATTACGCATGGTTAATTATATATTTTTATTTTTATTTGGTAAGCATCTTCCTAATACTGCCAACCTTTAATGTTAGACGTATGTGTACATTTGTGTACAAATGTTTATGTTTAATTTCAAGGGTTTGGTCGATAATAATAACACGACAACGTTTCAAACAGTCTTTTTTTAGACGATAAAAAAATGTGACTAAACCAAATATAACGTTTAAAACTTGATGTTAAACAATTAAACCACAACCCAAAGTACTACTAATAAAACGACCAAACTACTTGAAAAATAGGTCATTGTTGCTAGTATAACCAAAGTCGCAACAAACACATTGGTCAGTTTTAATTCCATAGTTAATCCATCACTCTTGTACGCAATCAACGCCTTCATCCTTTCCAACTCCATCTGATTTTCCTTGTGCATATTTAAGATGTTAGCAATCTCCTCTTTTTGTCCCTGAAGCGCTTCACGCATTTGATTCAAACTAGTTAACTTTAGAAGATCTTCCTTCACTGTTTTCAGTTCCTCCATCATAGCTTCATCCCACCATTTAAAAATGTGATAGTACCCATCCTGCATTTTTTTTTTTAATTTTTTAAACGAAAACCTCAAGTTATGCAAATAAATCTGATCTTTATTCAACCTTGGGGAAACTGTACATCACTTACCTCTCTATTTCTACAAGTGTAGTGGAGCCTCCCTGGTTTTGTCCTTGTAAAAGAAGGTTGTAGGTTTGGCCTTTCACCACAGTAACAAACAGCCAGGATCCCATACTCCGCATCGTCATACTCGACTGGACTCATGTTTGCCAAATCAGACATTAAGAACGAAACTGATAACGTAATTGAAGGAGGGAAAATAAAGAAAAGAGGAACGTTAAACTATTAACCGAATATCCAACTCTCTAAATCTAATCCAACATCTATGGCAGCGGCTCTCTCTGTTTCCCCCAAATCAGTTCAATGAACCCTAATTTCCCTGAATCTTATAAGATATCGATTATATTCGGTTAGCTTTTATAGAACATTCTGTTTTGTGTCGTTTTTTGTATTGTAAAACAACATGAACTTTTCCAAGTTGTGTCGTTTTCCAATAAATACAAACGGTGTCGTTAGCTTGATAGTCAGTGCCGGTCCTGACCTAAAGCCCGTAAAGCAAGGGCTTTAGGCTACATATTATATTAGCGATTTTAGGGGAATCAATATCAAAAACGGTGCGGTGGTACAGTGGTAGGATTGGCCTTTACTGTCCTTCAGTGTCACGAGTTTGAGACCTTGTATAGTTGTTTTTGTAACTTTTTTTTTCTAATGTTTGTTAATGGGCAAAATTGGTTGGACCGGCACTGTTGATAGTTTTGTGTGTTTGCCCGGTGAAACAAAGTACACGTCGTCTATACGGTGGGTTCAAAGCTAGGGAATTGCCATTTTAGACCCTTTTCGGAATATAAGGAGCAAAACGACATCTATTAGACATTTTCCGAATAAAAGGAGCAAAACAACCAAAACGGCAAATATTGGCATACACGTTAATTAACATCTTCATTACATAGTAATTTAATTATCTAATGAAACATACGTGGAATTGAAACGCAACACAGAAGTGAACCGACGATACACCTAAAGGATTTCACATATAGATTTAGCCACCCACCACACTCCGCAATTTACACAGATGATGTCATAATAATGTGTGTTGGTCGATAACATGCCCCATTTCAAACAACTATGCATGGCACAGTCCGGGATAGGGATCAACGAACTGGAGGGATATACAAAAGAATCTGTGTACGTTTTTTTACGCGCCGTCTTAAACATTCACAACCGTTGGAACAGATCTTCTCCGATAAGCCGTACTCCCTCTGATTGGAGTGGATAGTGATGTGCATCAAATTGGTGAAGAAAACGAACCGCCATCTGCTCGTCCCCATATAACATAGAGAAAATTCCACATGCAAGAGTGGACTCGGCTTATTCGGGAACGTTTTTTTTAGTAGTGCGATACCGCGCTGAATGTCTCGCTCCTCGGCAACGATCCTAGCCCCTCATTGTAGATTGTTATTCTGTTCCCTGCGTCTAAGCATTTTTTGAAAATACGCCTGTGAATCCCTTCTTCCTGGCGTTCACCATTTGGCTTCCTTGTCGTTTGAAATGAAGAAGGATGTTCACAGATGTGGTAGATGCTGGCAACCTTCAGAACTTCGGGGGCAAGCACCGTTTGCACTCCTCGCTGACCAGCCTTTAATAATGGGGCAAGGAACCACAACCCATCAATTACGAGATGCTGGGCTATTTTTATCAAGATCTCGTCTGGGAATTTGGCGAAAATCCTGGGAATTTATACTAGTTTCTATATGACGTCGTTTTAAATTAGCCTATTGTTAACTACTTAATTACGAAGGAACCCATTTTAGGTTTATGAGCTCTCATGCACGCCTACTCGAATAGAATTACTAAAACAAATAAGTAGTGCGAACCACGTGTCAGTTTCATGTTATCGGATTTCAAATTCATTATATTCGAATTCGTTAAATATCGGCTGTAACTAACCCATCAGCTAACCCTAAGCTTAGACTATGACATTTGTAGGTTCTCTGATGTGACAACTTCGAAGTGAGTCGTATTTATTGTTGCTTAGATATGATAGTTTTCTCATCATTATGTTTATTTGATGTGTATCCAGTTACGTAATTATCATCACTTCCTCTCAACGAGATCAATCCAAAGGGTTGCTATTCACTTGTTTTGATTGTACGATTACTTAAGCTTCTGTACGTAGACGACTACCACAATATATTATGACTCCCAACGTACATCAATTATGGTGAGGGGAATAAATTATCCTTCTGATCAAACAATACAACATTAAAGATTCTACTTATTATTAGGAGATAGTACAAGCATTCGGTCATTTCTTTTACTTTATAAATAGAAACTTAGTTCATTTTATTTGGACATTAAAAAAAGGATGTCATTTTATATCTTTAAATAAATTATTTTTGTGATATAGATTCTAATAATAACAATTTTAATATTCAAAATTCTACATATTATTTTCTATCTCAATTTCAATAATTATTAGAATATAAAATAAAAATGATAGAGTAAGTTTTAAAAATAAAACCATTGTACATAGTCTGACGAAATTAAACCAATATTTGAAATAGAAAACAACATTTCACTTCTATTTCTAGTCATTTTTTCATTCCTCGTTCCCCGGAAAGTCTGACGAATGGCTGCATTGTTTCTGTATGGGTTCCGGAGCTTTCTCCTTCCTGGGCAATTGTTTCAATTTTTGTCCCATCGTGTCCCATTACATTGTTAATGTGGTAATGTGCTGTAAACTCACTTCTATAAGTTAAAAAAATGTACATGTGAGACTGTGAACAGATATGTACATGCTTTCATCCCAATTATTAATATAATATCAACTTACATATGCTTGTGATGTCCAAGTCCTTCGAAATCTGCTCGAATGAAGATTCTAGAAGACGCTTTGGTGTTTACAAGACATGGTACGCCTACACACATTTACGTAATTGAGTTGCTAGACAAATTACATGTAAACCCTTCTATCATAATATCAATTTACTCTGACGTACCTTCATAACTCCCAACCTTAAAGAACCGGAAGACACAAAACACTGGTTCGGATTTGTGGAGAACATGACATCCCTTTGATTCCCAATCAGAGAGGAATTGATGGGCATAGAAGTCTGTGAGACGACATTTGACACTTTCATTCCTGCATTAACGCACAGTTGCTATCAAAGTTAAATCTATGAAGTTCAAATATATATATATATATATGTATATTACTATGTTTATAGCATAATAGGTTTTTAACCTGCCATTCAGGAGAGTGAAGACAACTTCAATACACCTGCCATCGTGACGTCTTCTTATGAAGTCCACATTTACGGATGCACCCACAAACATCTAGCGCGGGGAAAAAAAAATTCTAGATGTAACGTTTATTTTGTACTTTTGCAAATGATACACTTAAAACCACGTTCTAAACTGACCAAACGACCACTAAATGAATCTCAGCAACCATTGCAAGTTCATAATTTCACGGACATTAATATATACATATTAAAGAAATTATAGATAAAACATACCGAAAGATACGGGATGAGTAACTCTGCCACTAGTTATATCATCGATATCCTCGAAGCGAAAGTAATTTTTGTGATTCAAAGGTTGGATCACATCCATGGTTGACTCATGCGTAAACTTGATTTGGTATGGGTGATGAGTATTCCTCTCCTTGAGAGTTGGATTTATTAATTTAAACTCCCGAATATGATACCAGGTACCGATTTCAGGGTTCGGCGGGATATTTGGGTATTCACCCTGTAGAAACGCCACTTCGATTGTGGAACCGTTCATAACAGATAAATTGTTATACATCAAAAACTGTTGGATTTAGCGAAATAAGAAAGACTTGTTTAACTAACCTCTTCATCCACAAGTAGGAGAACCCGTTTTACAAAGCATTGGCGAATCAACCAAGCGTTCAACACCTTGGCATGGATACACCAACACCAATTCCTTCTCTCGCGGTCCAGTTCAGCAATACGATCGGTTCTGAAGCTCATGGTGATCTCAGATTTTGGATCTCTCTTACTTTAAACCGTGTTAGGAAAGACGAAGGTTGAGAGCAATTTAAATATTTACGGAGAGCGACACCTGGAAACGATGTGGCTTTTCAACTTTCAATTTGTGACGGTCCTTCGGGACAGATGGTCTTTGTGACGGTCCTTCGGGACAGACGGTCTTTGTGACGGTCCTTTGGGGACGAGTGGCCTTGGTGGCGGTCCTTTTTAGGACATTTTGTTTGGCCTTGGTGGCGGTCCTCGTGAGGACATTTTTGTTGGCCTTTGTGGCGGCCCTTGTGGCGTATATATGATCCTTGTGTGGTCATGAGGTATCCCAGTGAGGGGATATGTGGTTGGTAGGACATTGAGATGTTTTTACGCGAGCCACGGGAAGGAAACCTGGATAGGGATAGGACTCAGACGTGTTCAGAATTGTTTGCTCGCGACTCTTGGGGGACTTAGGTTCCCTAGTACTGCCATATTCAGAGACTTTGTGGCTCGGGAGTATGGTTGGTATATCGACTCCGGATGACGATCCGGGGGCGCGTTGTAGGGTGGCAACCCGAGAGACGAGTTGGATTTTCCTTATATCATTTGGCATGCAGACTTAGGTCTGATGAGGAGCCAATAAAAACTCAAGGTTTAGGCCTATGAGTAAAGGGAAGTCCAAAAAGTCAAGAGCAAATGACGCCTGGAGCGTGAGTCTATCGCCTAGAGGTGACCTTCTGTAGATCGGTCGGAGGAGTGCGGGCCGTGGAGACGGTTGCACGGGAGTCCTTGGCTGATGGTTATTCGAGATTCGAGGACGAATCTAGATTGGTGGGGGAGAATTGTAACACCCGCAAACCAATTTTTGGTATTTTGGTAAGGATGTCGATCGACACCACAGGGGGAGTGTCGATCGACACTAGTTGTGGCTGGTTTGGTCGGTTCAATTTTAATTGCCCGGTTTGCGTGGTTGGTTTAGGGAATCCCTAAATCAAGTTTTTAGAGGTAGAAAACGACCTAGGGTCGTGTTATTTGGGGTTAGTCGCCGTTTTTGAGAGAGAAACAAAAGAGAGAGTGTTCTTGAGCTTTTGGGAAGAGATTGAGAGATTCCTTGCTGTTCTTGGGAGATCTAAGGCTGGGGAGGTGTTAGAAGCTTGCTAGGAGTGAGGGAATTCGTTCTTGTTGGTCAGAATCTTCTTGGAAGAGGTGAGTGCATGACCATGGCTTATCTAAGCTAAGATCTCTAGATTCTATGTGATTTGGTGCTTATGTGGTTGTTTCTTTGAGTTCTCTATGTTATTTCGTTGCTGTCTGGGCTGGGTTTGGCTTCTGGGAGTGCAAGGAGCGGATTGGAGAAGCTTGGAGGCGAGATTCGGAGTTTCTGATCGAGGGAAATCGCTGCTCGGCATCGGTGTTGGTCGACACCAGTTGGGGTGTCGGTCGACACCAACGCGAGGACGGCTCGGGACTTTAGCGAGTGTCGAATGATGCCATGTGGAGGTGTCGGTGGATGCAAACTAGGGTTTTCGGGAGTGTCGGGCAGGGTGTCGGTCGACACCAGTTTGGTGTCGGTCGACACCAGATAGTCAGTGTCGATCGACACCATCTGGTGTCGGTCGACACCCCTTGTTCAGTTACGATGGACGTTGCATGCTATGTATATTGCCTGGTTTGTTTTATTGATTGTTGTTTGTGGCATGTAGAGATCTTATTGCTTGTGTGTATAGCCCAGTAGATGGGAGGATTGCCTCACTGAGTGTTTATCAAATACTCATGCATCTCAATTTGTGTTTGTGGTGCAGGTAAAGGCAAAGTGTGATCGTGGAATCAAAGGCAATGAAGAGGAGGATGTTCTAGGGACTTGATTGTATGGTTATCTGGCATTGTTAGGTTGCTAGAATTGAGTCTTAGAGCATTGTTAGGATTGCTGGTTGTTTGATTTATGCTGTTTGGGATTAATGCTGGATATTACTTATTTGGTTATTGGATATTGTTTTATTGGATATTTATTGGTATGTGGTTCCGCTGTTGGATTGTGAATGTGGTTAGGTGGCTAGTGGGTATGGGACCACTAGTTGTAGTTATTTAATTATATTATTATTTATTATTTATTTATTAAAAAAAAAAGGGGTCGGTTGTTTCAGATAGAATATCGATCACCTCCACAATTCTCTCCCTTCTTGACATAGGTTCTTCGGACCAAAAGTCTCCATTACCTTCATCCCTTTCTCTCTCGGCCTCCGGCACTATGGGTTCAATCTCAATTTCATCCTCTCTCTCCGGTACAGCGACTTTCCCATCGTCCTCGTTAGTTCTCTCTGGTGAGCGCGTCTCATCCAGCATAAATAGGATTCTCGTAACCGCCTCGGGTCTCTCCTCCCCAGGCTGTTCCGCACCGCTAGTGCCTCCGGTCTCGGGTACCACTCCTGCACTACTAGCATTGCCTCCTTCCTCCGGCACATACCCATCTGTCAAGAAATTTAGAATCTTCTCGACTGTCTCCGGGTACTCCCTCAAGTGCTCCTCGGGACTAACATCGTCGGACTGATCTTCCACAAGATCCAACAGCAACTTCTGTAATCTTTTGGCGAGCTCCACCTCCGCCTCTCCATGATCTCTAACAGGTAGAGTTTCAAACTTGCCTTGCGCGTCCATTCGAACTTGAAGACGGCTCGGCTCTCCAATTTCCAACCCAACAGTCTGATCCTCCCGATCAGTTTCCACTTCCCCCGTTTCATCTAAACACTCGGATGGATCGGTCTCGACAGACCAACTGGTGTCGGCCGCATCGAACACCCCGTCCTCATCCCAATCATTCAAATCATTTGGTCCTTGACCACTATCGGACTTGTCGACAAATACCCATTGTGATGCCCACAATCCTCATGCCTCGGCCCCTCATCCCCTGAACCGTCTCCGCAACCTGAATCACCTGAATACATTCTTAAACCCGCAAGAAACAAGGTCAGATGCTTAGTTCATTCTAAGGTTCCACTTAGACTAGACAAGCAAACGACCGGATAAAATTTCATGCTCTTGCGACACATTACTCAATAAAACATTGAAATGCACAAGTGCTCGCGGGTTCGAAAACACCGCTCTGATACCACCGTTGTAACGCCCCCGAACCGTACTATGACCACGAAGCCCATTGGACAGCCACGGGACGCCACTTGCGGAATTGCACCAAGGTGATCCGGTCGAGGGACGGAAGCTGCAGACTTTCCGACTGGTCCTCCCTAGCACAATCCCACCCGCAACCGAGGTTACTTAGGCTTTTCAACCCTTGCGGCCTGGTGCGTTGTGTTGGCCCAGACAAGGCCGTGTACCATTTGCAACTTGCCATGCTTTCCTGAAAACCGAATATATTACTTTAATAAAATATTTCATCGAAAATATATCATCAAAGCAATATATATAGATAGTCGGAAAACTTTACACTTATTCGTTTAAGAAAATATAGGGTTTTACAAGAAACACAAGAAAACCCTATCCGGTACCCTAACGTTTGCTCCGGCTCTAGACTCACTTAGGCTTCCCTGCAAAACCACAACAAATGAGACATGAGTAATCTAAGATTACTCAGTGAGTCTGGGTACCCCTTCTATCCTAAACAGGATACTACTCTCCCCAAGCCGACTACCCGGCAATCAAAGAAAGCTAGCAAGCCACAACAGCTAGCAAACTACATCAAAGCAACGCAACAGAAGCCATAGCGGAAGCTTTCAGCTTACAACCAACATCCATGCAAGAGAGGTTAGATCACCGCGATCTATCTCATACGGTCTCAACTCGCCACCTTAGGCAGAAACAACTTTAAGGGAACAAAAGAAATCAATTGAGTCGTAGACTCGTATCTCCCCACACGCAATTGACTAAGACGTCTTAACACCAGACTCTTAGACATCACACAACAACATGCAAAGACGACTAGACATAAACAAGGGACACTTGAATACTCTAGACTCTTTACACCTAGGGCCCTTCGATAATCTGTTCCGTTCCAAAACTTCCCATGCCGAGACCACAAAGTTCTCCGGCATGAACCCATCAATAGCTACATCGTCATGTAGCGGTTACGCTGGTAGCTAGCCAGCCGTAACATGGTTCCCGCGTGAGTGGTCGTTGGGAACTCACGCGTGACCTACACTTTCGGAAACAGAAATATCGACACACTAACCTAGCCAAGACTCGAGAAACAAATTCAAGAGGCTAGGCTACATCCACACACACCACCATAAATTCAAGCGATGATTCATCAAGCTCGTTAGCATGAAATCACGCGAGAAAATCAACATGCAATAATCAACAAGAAGCTGGAAAATAAACCAAGCAACTTAAGATTATTCTTCATGCATGCAAACAATATAATCAACTTAAGCAAATCAATGCAACAAGTTCTATATGCATGCAACCGTTTATACTCAAACCACTCAAATCCTTAAGTCCACTTTACGCATGTAGGTCCAGTTGCTTTAACCACTTAAATCCCTTAAGTCCAATTCATGAATGTAAGCTAACCGCTTAATCATTTAAGTCTCTTAAGACCAAAATTTGCATGCAAGTCCAACCGCTTCAACCACTCAAACCCTTAAGTTCAAATCATGCATGCGACCATCTTCAACCAATATTATGCCTTAAAATGCATAATACTTCACTCGCTAAGTCAGGTATGAACCCGATCTTTAAACAAGACTTATCAGTTTCAAAACCCTCTAGGTTCAATCATGCATGCAACTCTTAAACCAAATTTTAAGAGTTTTACTTCGTACTTCACCCACTTTCTTCTTTAACCGCATATCAAGTGAATCCCCCTTATTCACCATGCAAATTACCTCATTCTCGCATGCATGCAACAAACTTTAACCACAACCACATGCAACGACTCTACATGCTTACCACAGTCCCACCTTTACGCGTCGATGATGATTACCCGGACTTCACTGCACCACTCGATCAGACAATCTCCGCGTCAACAGCTTCCCGCCTCTTGACCGTTCTCGTACCACCAACTCTTCTTCGATCTCGCTCTCGATCACTCTTGATCTTTCTCTCAATAACTCTCTTGATTCCTCTTGATTTTTTTTTAGGTGAGAAAGGGAGCTTAAGGACTTAAGAAAATTTGGGAAATGAGAGAAAATGAGAGAATGAGATCCCACACCCTCTATTTATAGGCTCAAACTCTCCTCTCTTCCCTTAGTGCTTCTTGACAAATGGCGCTCTCCCCCCTTGCATGTCGAGCGTGCGTCTCACTCCCAATCAAGGATCGCCAAAAATCTCACTAACTCTCTTCTATTAGTGCATGTAAACCCTTCCATTAGTGCATGTTGCTTAATGGCACATTAGGGTTAGCTCTTGGCCAATAGGATTCCACCATAATACTTAATCTCCTTGATTAGGTTAATCCTCCACTCACTTCCTTAATCTCCTTGAATTTTTAATTCTTCCCACTAACTTCACCTTGATTAATGTAATCTCCCACTTTCCTCAATTCTCATTGGTCGAAATTTTGAGGAAAGAGTAATTTCCTCACAATTACTCAATCCCTCGTCCAGCACCTTGGACATTCTCTCTGGGAGTTCTCGACTCATTCAGGTCATTTTCTCGACCGTTCGGACACTCCGCTCGGCAACACTCGGCAACTCTCGGGCAATTCGGACAGTACGCCTCGGCGATACGTCTCGGGCAACTTCGACTACGCATCTCGGATGTCTCGACAATTTCTTGGGTCATCGGCAGATTCCCTCGAGCTCTCGACAATTTTCTCGAGTACTCGGCAACTCCCTCGAGCTCTCGACAACTTTCTCGGGTCTTCTCGACGGATTCCCTCGACGAGTTTTCTCGACCTTCTTAACGGATTTCTTCGACCAATTTTCTCGACCTTCCCGACAAGTTTTCTCGACCAATTTTCTTGACCTTCCCGACAAGTTTTCTCGACCACTTGTCTCGGTAAATTTTAGGGTCTCGACCGTGCGTCCGGTACTTCTGTCTTGGCTCGGCCATTCTCCGACTCACCAATATTCCTTCGGACTTCCTTGGGTCATTCACCTTTATTTTCCTTCTTCTTCTTTCTTAGGTCTTTTCCGTCCCATTTCCTCGACCTTTTTGTTTTAAAATTTCTACTCTTGGTGAGGGTCATTACATTGACGCTGGGAACAAGAAGGCAATCTATTACGAAGGTCTCCGGGTTGTTGCCGAGGAAAGCGACATTGAGGGAGGTATTGCACTTCTAACTCGTAACGTACCCGCAGAAGATGATGCCACACTAGCATGTGGGTTTTTTCTATGTTACATGGGAACCTCGACATGGCGGGTCATTATCTTTACCTGTTTTTTGCATACCACTACCATCTAAATACAACTCAAACAAGGATTTTGGGCAGGGAGTTGTTCATGTTGCTGGGTAGATATCAGACGGCGCGAGAAAACATGTACAAGGATACATTCGTCTATCTGATTGCCCCTTTGATCCCTTCTCCGGAATGTGCTAAATTGTGTTTATTGGAGCATGGTTTGTACTCTCTCAAGTATCGAGACTATGACATGGTGTGCAACAATTGCGGCCTTTGGTGGTTGGCGAAATCTATATCCGAGATCCTTTAGTTATATTATCTCTTTAGATGTTTCGCCCTAAACATTTCATCTAAATGTCTTCTGTTATAAACGCCGTACTAATATCTACGTCATAGGGTGTACGCGCATTGAATCCGGCCTTTTGTTTCCATGGTTCTCTTCTAGTTATTTTTCCATGGTTTTTTAATCATGGTTTTCTCTTCTAGTTATCCTTTCCTTTTTTACTGTTATATCTTGCAAAACAACTATACACAATTGATATATCTGCCTATTGTGTATGTACAAAAAAGTGTGTTTGGGTACATGGCTGCTTACGTTTGGTACGAGTAATGTATTGTTTTGTTACAACTGTGCATTCGGTTGGTGAAGTCGGATGTGTACACATCCCTATGATACATAGGTATCGGGCCTCAATTTTAGTAAGCCCATTCGGTAAGGATTTTTTGGTTATTTTCTTAATAATAAGGCCTCAATTTAAGAGTTAGTTTCTTTTGAAAGGCCTCATTTTAAAAATTTTTTTTCAGATAAGGATTCGTTTTAAAAATTGCTTTGAGTTGAGGCCCCATTTAAAAATTAAAAAATTACATTGGACTTACTGAGAAAAAAACAATTTAAAAGAAAGCAAAGAGTCGCGCTTATTAGAGAAGGAGAGAGAGAGAGACTCGCTAGTAAGACACAACTACCAGTGGTGACGCTTTGTTTTATTTAAGTAGCATCTCCCTGTCTCCTTTCCAAACCCAGTGGAAAAACTATTAACTGGAAATTATCAGAGAAAACCATGGAGTTTAGAGTTGATGCCATCGCTGATCTTAGACCAGGAAGAACGAATTGGTGTATCCAAGCGAAGGTCTTGAATTCGTGGTTTGTTACTGAGTTCTTTCAAAAGCGGGTTCTGCTCCTTGCTGATACACAGGTTAGTCCATTTTACTTTGTAAAATTTTTGCACGAGGTTCTTTCTTAACCTACCAGTTGCCTTAAACACAATTGATATGCAATTTATAGGGTAACACAATCGAGGTGGCGTTTTTACCAGAGACCTACAAGAAAATGAGAAAGTATATCTATGATGGTGATTGGTATGAAATTAGGATTTTCAAGGTCATCCAGCCAACACTTAGGGAGAGGAATACACATCATCCTTTCCAAATCAAATTTACTGATGAGTCGACGATGGGCCTGTTCTCACCGGTGAATCAAAAACACTACTTCCGTTTCGAGGATTTGGATGATATATCTCGAGGGAGAATTACCCATCCCATATCATTCGGTACGCTTATCTTCAATTTTCAATTACACAAATCGTTTGAAACAACGTTAAAAAACGTTTGCAAATCAATATATTTGTGATTATCACTAGTTTTTAGGCCTGATACTAAATAAATAGGTTAGTAGACAATTTCATATCAAAATACATAGGTCGTAACGTTTAAAGTATGTGTCTACCCCGAATCAGATGTCTGTGGGTGTGTAGTTGGGGTGGAAGACAGAAGATTGCTCGAGGGGGCAAATGCGGCCAATGAAGTTGTCCTCACCCTACTGAATGGGAGGTAAAGGAGATTTGTGCTACCTTTTCAATACATTTACATTTAAAGTTTTTTCCTATTCCCGTTCTATGTTAACATGGGAAAATTGTAGGAATGAAACCCTCAAGTGTCGTGCCCTAGATGATTATGCTGCTCGCTTCATAAATGCTTGGGAAGCACTCGGGTGTCATCTTACTTTTACATCCGAACCCGTCTTTTGTATTTTGCGGTTCTGGAAGGTTGGAAGCTACGAAGGTATGTTCGATTTGATAGATCAGATAAGGAAACTAGCCTTGTGAAACCATATACATCTAATTTTGTAAATGTTCTGTAGGTGCTCCTTGCCTCTTCGCAAATCTATATAAAACCAGATTTCGAGGGAATGGAACATCACAAGGCGATGTCAGCTGTTTGTTTTCCTATTAAAATATCTAATTGTATATACTGTAAAACGTTAATACACTTTCTATATTTACCGCAGATCTGAAAACGCTGGACATTACTATATAGAACATATAATGGAGCACGTAGGGGAGAATGCAGTACCTTGAGAAGAAAGGAACTAGATGGGCGAAAGGGAGGGCTTAGGGAGTTTAGCATATTTAAAGAACTGCCACAGATTTATGCAATTTATTAACTTTTTTTTTCCCCGGTGTGTTTGTACTTTTGAGTGAACCCAATGTTACGCTGATTCTGGATAATATATGGTTATGTTTTGTCAACAAAATATAAAATTTAGTACTCTGTAATATATGTACGTACATAACAATAGTTATCTACGATAAGTGTACATGTCAACACTATCCTTCCATCGCATTATGTCCTCTCTAATGGACCATATAAAGTACACAAACAGATATATTTCGCTTTTCTAAGCTTCTTATTCAAACAAAAACCCGTTTGCTTCATATTTCTAAAAAGCCCACACGAGTAATAGGCCCAACTAGGACAGCCGGGGACAATTTCTCCAACAATTATAGTTAAACAGCAATGTGGGCTTAGAAATTAAAAAGGTCCATCATTACAAAAAGCTATGTTGGCACTTAGGAAAAAAGAGTATTATCCTCACGCCAAGAAAAGATAACACATCTATTGTCGCCCATGCACTACGTATTAGCTGGACATATTGTACGGTTGTGGCCAACCTGTTGCACTGAGAACAAGCATGCTGTTTGCGGGGCCGCTTCGTCTCCAACGCAACCTCGACAAAAGACTTCATCTTCGACATCTTTGGCCTTCCTGGAGGATTCCTAACAAAAGGCGGTTTACATCTGGACGGTGTAATATTAGTAGGAACGATGCAGGATGTATCTATCGGCATTATCGCCTCCGCATACCCACTGTAGAGGCTGTCTCTGCGGAAGTATGGATGGTGCTGGTTTATAACTGATACGTTGGCCGTATATGCGGCTGTGATAGCATGTATGCATGGCATCCTCTCTAGATCAAAACGCCTACATGAACACCTCTTATACCTTAGATTGACAACATGCGTTGAGGTACCACCATTTACTTCAAATCGATCTTCATCAATTTCTTGAACCTTTAGACGCCTTGAATGTCCAATATGTGCCTATGAGTAAATGAAAGCGTAAGTTCATATAACTAAAACAACACAACATATCCACTAACATTTTCCAGGCCTTTCGTTAACATATATATCGATGGATATGTTAATGAATGTCACACCTGTAACAGGTTCTCCACTTCTTTGGTGAGTAAAGTTGGCATTGCGGCAGCTTGTTTTCTCCTTGTAGCAAACCAACATGTCAACATATTCCGAACATCTTCTAATAATTCTACAATGGGATAGGCTCTCGCAGGATTCAGTACTTTGTTTAGCGATTCTGCAATGTTGCTCGTGGTGAAGTTGTACCTATCACCAGGAAAGTGCGCCCTGCTCCACTAGGTTACATCTGCATGCACCAAGTAAGCATGCAGTTGCGGATTCGCTTCTTGGATTTGCTGGAAGATTTATTCGAAATCAACTACACGGTATGCTGCAGCTGCTTTTTTACCAGCCGGAATGTTTCGCTCCCACTAAATCTCAGGATAATATTCTTGTGAAGATGATAAGTGCAGATTCCTCGACTTGCCAGGGGGTACACTTTAGCGATAGCTTTACCAATAGATTTATGCCGGTCAGATATCAGTGCAAGCTCTTCATCATCAGGAATTACACTACTTAATTGAGTAAAGAACCATTCCCACGACACGTCGTTCTCTGTATCAACAACCGCATACGCCAGAGGGAAAATATTAAAATTCCCATCTTGTGTTGTCGCTATCAGAAGAGTCCCTTTGAATTCACCTTTCAAAAAGGTTCCATCTACAACTACAACTTTCCGCATATACCTGAAACCCTTAATGCATCCAGCAATCGCAATGAAAACATACTTGAATCGGTCTTCTGCATCAACGACCAGTCTAGTAAGGGTCCCCGGATTAGAGGACCTCAGCCTGTATAAATATGCAGGTAATTCAGCGTATCCACTTTCAGATGTACCCCTAACATACTCCCGCGCCTTTATAAGTGTACGATGTGCCTTCCAGTAGCCAAGCTATTATATGAAAATGGTTAGTAAAAGACATCAGCACTAAACAATATCAACAAGATCGAATTATATATATGTGCAGTGCAGGCCATAAAATCAACTAATTTCTGACAAACCCAACAAACTTAAGCTACGATCTGTTTGTACACCCTATAGACCATCACATACACAGAGCCAACCATAAAACAAACATATTAAAGTATTCCAGTAGCCAACCTGTACACCATATCGTAGGTTGAGCCCATCCCCAACAAGATTTGGCACAACAGAACCTGCAACACCACCAACATAATCCTTGTATAATTGAGCTAGGATTGGTGGTTTATCATTACGACTACGGCCATATCGTTCCGTAACAGAGCAAGTATGTTCACGACAATATTTGCGAATATGAAACACCGGCGAATCACCCATGGTTGAAGCCCGTATTCTCCATTTACAACCTTTTACCCAACACTCAACGATTAACAAAATGGGCGTTGAATATCGTACATTGTAATCATATTTATCTAATACACTCAGCACCCTCAACTGTGCCACCAACGTTTCTTTGCTATCAAACTTATCCCCCACAGCAATATCACCACCTCCGTTTTCTATTTTGCGAACCTCCTTCTCAATTGGATCAGCTGCAGAGTTAGTCTTGCGGGTACGTTAATTTGATTCTGTGTTACACACATTTTCCTCTATACAAGACCCACCCCCAGGTCCGTCGTCCAATGATTCCTCTGCTTCATCCGGGGCGAAGTTGGAGTACAGCAGATAGTCTTCATCCCCTGAACTTGCACCATCGCTGTCGTCACAGTAATCAAATCTACTGTTGTCCTCGTCATCTGCTTCATCTTCATCTACATCATTTCCTACATTATCTTCACCGTCTTCCTTCCGACTCTCGTACTCATCATCTTTCTGTCCCATTTCCTCTACCACGCCTACGAAATCATCTACAACGACTTGAGGGGTCTTGGGTGTTGGTTCTGGGGTTTTCGGTTTAACTTCCTCGAACAAGGTTTCACCAGATTTAACTTCGATCTCAACGCATAGCCGGATGAGTTCACTCCTATGCTGTTTGAGAAAGTTTTGAAACTGCCGACCATTCGAAACAATCACCGGTGGCATATAACATCCGCTTTTTTATATCTATCTAACATATAGCTCAACTTTATGGCGGAAGTTCTTTCACATAAACCAAAGTCATCGTACACCATAGCAGTAAAGTCTTCAAACTTTGTTTCTTTATCGGCAACTATAATCCTGCACCCTTTCCTAGTATCAACATCAAACAACCATCACTTTTTGTCTACCCTCCACCTCCCACACGCCAAAACGATATCTTGCTCTTCCATGGATGAACCGAGAGGAAAGATTTACGAAACTGAGTAGGAAAAAGACGTTTGCTCCGGCCGACAAACAGAACACGATTGATGAATCTGCTACAAACTTTATTACATGAACACCATAGATCGAAAGAACAGGAAAGGTGTTTAGATCTTCTTCCAATAAGTCTATCGCAACGCTAGACTGTCTTTGCCAGCTCAAACAAATTCGTGTTATTCTGGTAAGACTTTACAGCTGTCAATCTTGCTTACTAAATCTACCACGTACAAGAAGCCTACCACAACACTACGAATACTATTTCAAAAAACAAACAAAGTATACCAAAAATATCTGTAAGGAGAGAAGGCTGTCGCATAAATCTGTCGCAACAGGCCATTAGTCTACCATAAATATCTTCCCACCCTTTTACGTTTGCCGCTACACGCGCTAAAAACAAAAGTCTATCATCAAAGAGAAATTCCTCTACCAACTTAATCTAACGAATCGATTTCATATACGTCGACCGATAAGTGTACCAACACTACAACTAAGTGTACCATCTACGTCGACGGTAAAGTGTACCAGTACTACAACTAAGTGTACCAAAAATATCTGACGTACACCTTTAATCAGTCCACGAGTATAAATCGACCATCAAAGGATCGGTAGACTTAGTCCCAACTTCCAATGTTTTTTTTATTTTACTAATGGCATTAGCCGTAATTACATTTTTTCCCAACACTGGTTTCAGGGGTATCAAGGGTACATAGTTTATTCTAGTAATTACCAACAATTGTGTGTTACTTTTGTAAAAAGGAAGCTTTTATGTAATATTCTAGTAACTCTCCCTTCTTATTATATTGTCTCTCTTTTTTTGTACCCTAATCTTATGTTTTCTTAGATTCTTGATCTCTTTGTTATTATCTTATGTTTTTTTCTGGGATGGTCTTGCACATACTGTTATTTGTTAATATGTTCTGATTCTCGTTCTGGTCGCGTCCTCGACGTAATCACGAACGAGGTTGAGTGGAGATTCCCTTTGATGGTCGTCTTTATTGGCTCAACTTGTTTGAACAAGCCTTCGCCGGTTGTGGAGTTGAACACGCGGCCTGACTCTTCCTTGGTCTCGCCTAGAGAGTTGTCACGCCTTCCGAAAGAAGGCTTTTGCAACACGTCCTGCTCCGAGGGTGGTGGCTGAACGTCAAGTCGGCCTTGGTCAGAAACGATGATGACTTGGTCTTGGTCCGCGTGATGGTAGATGCTAGCTCCTCCGAGTGCATGTGATTGGTGTCATGAAGTCTGTCTCCGCATGGGCATACTAGAAGACCAGGTAGGAGCGCTTCGGTTGCGGCCTTGGTGATCACACGAGCTCCTCTCGATCTTTTGATGGGTTGTTGTCGATTCAATCCGGTCAAGTCTGTCATTGAGATCTCAAAGCGTGTGTTGGAGCGAGTTCAACGCGTCTTCGGTGCTGGGTGGCTTGGGGATAGGCTCCTTGATCCTTGCGGTTCGTTGCCTTGGCTTCTTGTGGTTCATCACCCAGTCTTCACTATCGGAGTCGTCATAGAGCCTCACCCTTGGCTCATCAACACGAGTAGCTCGTGACATCAAAGGCCAATAACAGTCTGGCGATCCATGTTCGAATTCTTCTCGTTCCGTCTCCTCGCCACATCCTTCCTCGGACCAATGTTCATCTCCGGTGGCCTCTTGCTCCGGTTCCAGGCCGAGATCTTCATCACACCACAATTCAACCTCGGATTCATTTCCATCAAACTCCATGCTAGTTCAATGTAGGATCAAGCGTTGCGTGTTGTTCGCGGTTTTGGAAACGGCTTCGGGACGAGGCGTGGTTGATGGTACGGATGGCTGTTGGAAGTCGTTGGAGGTACGGTCGGCTTGGTCGGACGGTTGACGGTGGCAAGGCAGAACGACCAGCGATGGTTGGAGGCTGATTGTTGATGCGGCTACACGATCCAATTTGACTCTCGAACGGAGACGTGACGTGAGGTTGGTGCGTACGGCCTTTGGTGAGGTGTAGCTCCTTTATGCGGCTTGGGCTTCAAGTTAACCTCGCAAGACAAAAAGTATAATACAAGACGCGTGAGTATCACGATTCAAGGATCACACACCAGATTTTGTCTTGTCGCCAATGGTTGATGACAGCACACCAATTCAAACCTAAGACTATCAAAGCAAAAGCAAAAGCAAAAGCAAAAGCACAAAAAGACAAAAATTGCTTTAAGACCAAAAGAAAAACACAAATCCTAAAAAAACTCTAGTACATTTTCAAACAAAATGCAAACAAAGATGAACAAAGGTGCAATAAAGGTGAACAATGATGCAACAAAGATGAACAATGATGCAAGCTAACAACCTAGATAAAAGAAAACAAACCCACACATGCACAAATTAAACCAAATGACGAGATGGAACAAACTAACAAGATGATGCAAACAACCTAAAGAATACCTTAAACAAGAGACACAACTCTATCTACTAAAGCCAAAAAGCAAAAGAGCATCCAATGGTTGGATGGCAAAGATACTATAAGCCAAGGTGACAACTCACCCATGGACCACAAGGTGCATAGGGAGCTATCCACGTCCATATTTTTGTGGTCTTGACCAAAAGCACTTTAGAGGTGGCTAACCTCTCACCACACAAGAAACTAATCCTAAACCACACAAGAAATTCAACACGGTTTTGACCAATTTTGAATTTCAAAAGACTTGGCTAAAAATTAAAGAGGAAAGAGCAAGTGGTAGTAACCAAATGTCTTTAACCTTTTATAATTACCAACGAAAAAGATAAAAACACACTAAAGCAACAAAAGCAAAGCACAAGCGAATCTAACACCCTATAACAACAAAACAAAAAGCAACTCAACCTTTAAAAGATCTAGACAAAACAAACCAAGAACACTCAAGAACAAAAACAAGAACAGAAAGAACACAATAAACGAAACTAACAACACAACTCAACACGAATTTAAACCAAAAGAACAAACTACACAACGAGACAAGATAAAGCTAACACAGCTAACACAGCTAACACAAATGCTCAAGATCCAAACTTTGACCATAAGAGATAAGTTTCTGGGTTAGAAAAACACAACCTTGAAGTCAGGAGCTTTAAAGTGGAATCGATGATAGACTCGAGAGCTGGTGGAGGAGAACTCGAGATTGGGACGGTGGGACAAAAGAGATGGACAATGGAATAGAGGTGGTTTGATGCGACGACACAAGAGGGCTGGCTCTTCTCTTGATACGGTCACTAATAAGCCATGAACCTGGTTCAAGGCTTGCTAGGGTTCTTTCCCTTAGACAATCCCAGATTGACTAATGAAAGGATGGAGACAAGTTCAAGAATCTCTCTTGAGGAAAATTTCTATTTCTTTCAAGTCTGACTTTTACATTGTAGGTTTAGGCCTTTATATAGATAGGCTTAGAAATGGAGACTTTTAACCCTAGAAGGCGTGGCCTTGATCTAAACCACACACTTGTCCTCAAAAGTAAAAGCAAAAGATAAAACAAGGCAATGACCAAACAACGGTCATAGAAGAGTCTAGACTAAATTCAAAAGAAGGAAGGGGGGGTAGGGTCGCCACGTCATTGGTTGAGACGTGGTGATTGAATCTTCACTTTCGTGGCTCCTAAGCATGTCAATATGTTTCCAATTCGTGAGCCAAGTGGGATCGAAGTGGAGATGCACTAGAGTTTGCTGCCTCGTTAAAACCTCTTTGGTAAACCCATTGGGACAAACCCAAAGTAGGAAAAAGAGTACAGCTCCTTCTAATGGCTTAGGGGTGTCTTCACACTAGTGTGATGGTGAAGACACGCGAATCAAGCTTCCCAAAGCTGGTCAAGACTCAAGGCTCTTCATTGGTGATGCTAGCCATGAGCCATTAGGGGGGGGTGAGCTTGGGTTGAAATGTCCATTGGTGACTTGTCTTGCTCTGCCTTGATGATCTTTGGGGGTTGAATGATGCCTCTTTGGTCGCCTACACTAGCTCCTGATCGCCAGTGCAGGTTGTCCGAGAGTTTGAGAGGCGTCCGAGTGGTGGCCAGGTAGTGGCCGAGGGCTGCGAGTGTTCTTGGCCGAAGGACCGACCCCGTGATCACATCAAAGCGTGTCTCTTACGTTTGAGGCAATGATGTCTTATGTTACCGTTTTAGGAGAGCGCCTGATATGTACGATCGCTCGTGGTCCTTCTGTAGAATGGTGAGGTGCCGCATGCGCAAGCTCTTTAAACACTTTGGACTCATTTAATAGACTGATGGGAACAAGTCCTTCTTGATTTGATATCTACACCTAATAAACTAGGTGGGAGCCCGCACTACGTGCGGGTTATTGTTTTCGTTTATGTTATTATTTTTTTGGTTTCGTTTTTTTGTATTTTGACATTTGTTTATTGTATGGTTTGTGTTTAATTTTTTATGTTTTTGTGTGTTTAATATCGACGCATCAACCGATATTTTAAACTCAGCAATAGATGCTTGAAGAATAGTAGGATACTAATTCCTTTTTCTCGACAACCGCACAAACAACAATATCAAACACAATCTTTTCAGCCGCAACAGTTTCATCTGCAGCAGTCAGCAGCTTGTACATCAGTTGTATCTAATTGAAATGAGACATAAGTTATAAAATAGTAATTAGTCAAATCAATTGATTGTATTACTAAGTTGGTTCATAATAATCCGTTAATAACTTTAGAAGAAACTAATAAGATAATTGAAAAAATGTTATTTAAATTTTCTTACATTATTTATTTATTTGTTTTTGCATAAGATTTTTAAATAGGTAAAGTGAGACTGTAATTATAATTACAAAACCTAACCACATTGTCTTTTTACAGAGTCCAATTGTTTGCTAAAAATCCCAAATTATTTTGACAAGTTAAAAAGTATTTAAATTGAAGTAAATAAAACACTAAGTTGTAGCAATTTTTTGAATTATCTATATTAAAATTTATTAAGCAAATTTGGTGTTCTAACCTTTGAATTATACTTATTTACAAATTTAATCCCTAAAAAATTGCACAAAAAAAAAGAAAATCAATTGGATTCCTAAAATATCTCTAACAATTTGCGTTATAATTTCCTAAAACAATTTTTATATTAAAAAACTTATTACACTTAATAACATATTCCAAATATATATATATATATATATACAATATATTTATTATTTTCCTTTAAAACTAATATTTGAGAATAACTTTACTGTCTGATATGAAACAATTAATTTTTTAATGGTTATTAATATGCTGATAAAAAATGTAAGAATAATTCTTTCACGGGCTATATCTAATAAATTGAACTTATGTAATTGAACTTAACCTGCAGTATACCTCATGATAACATTTACAGATATAATTATTTCACGGGTTAAATCTAAAAACAATTAACTTAAGAGTTAAATTTAACAACACTAATATTTCTTTAAAAATAATAATGTAAGTATAATTCTATCTGTGGCGTACGTACCTTCGTATCGAGTAGAAGGAGATCTAAGCTCATAAGCTCACCGTTTCGTTTAAAATTATGAGCTTCCGACATACGCATGAATCGCACAGTTATATGATGTATAGAAGTTCCGATTGTAAGCTTGTTTATATCAATGGTTTCAAGTTGTCCTTTTGTAGATGGTGATTGTTTTACAGCCATATTGCTTTAGAGTGATTCTGATTCTGATTTAGCAATACATTGAAAATCAATTTATTAGTTAACCTGCCATGGATAAATTTTCAAGTAGTCCATACGGGGGTTTATATTAAGAAAAAAAAAAGGAAAAACCTAAATTTTGAAGATTTACGTACCTGCTATCTCACTAATTAAGAATGTGAAGGTTTATGCTTGAGAATGTGTGTGATGCTATTTATATTGGTAATGGTGGACAACATAACGTTTGAATTTTGATGATATATAAGTTCAAAACATTTTTGTATAACTAATAAATATAAACAGTATGGCTTGGTGTTTAAGTTTTGTTTATGTAATGTCCACATATGTAATGTAGCTTCGTAATGGCCTAGTCGTGGTTATGGGATTTAATGTGTCTTTTGAGTCGTTACAACCTAATCATGGATATATGTATTTATTTCAATTTATTAGTATTTCACTACCGTATTTGTGTATTAATATTCTCCAAAGTCTGCGCTATTAATAATTTGGATGTTTAGAAAACGAAAAGGTTTAGTAGTTCCAAACTTCGTATTTTAGGTCCTTTATTACTGCCCTTGTAGATAACAGTTTCCAATTTAATAGTTAGTAGGTTGTCTACTCGGTTTAAGTCATTGCTTGTAAATATAAACAGTATGGCTTGGTGTTTAAGTTTTGTTTATGTCATGTCCACATATGTAATGTAGCTTCGTAACGGCCTAATCGTGGTTATGAGATTTAATGTGTCTTTTGAGTTGTTACAACCTAATCATGGATATATGTATTTATTTCAATTTATTAGTATTTCACTACCGTATTTGTGTATTAATATTCTCCAAAGTCTGCGCTATTAATAATTTAGATGTTTAGAAAACGAAAAGGTTTAGTAGTTCCAAACTTCGTATTTTAGGTCCTTTATTACTGCCCTTGTAGATAACAGTTTCCAATTTAATAGTTAGTAGGTTGTCTACTCGGTTTAAGTCATTGCTTGTAATGTATTTGTTTGTTTTTTAAAAACTGTTTAATTATTTACATGAATACCCGCGCTACGCGCGGTTTAAGTTTTATAAATTTTCATACTTTTTACTTTTTGTTAAAAAAACTGTATGCAGATATTTTCTTCTAATCTTTGTTTTCATGCGCTAATGTTGAAAGTTCAAATTTACATAGACATCAGTTTTTGTTTTCATATTGCAATGAACATTGATGTCTTCTACATTTCGTGTACCTTTTGTTCGTTTTGCATAGTGATGATCATTTTTCCAACAATTATTATTTTTTAACTCCTTTTATTTTTAGGTTTATTTCTGCTCCTTAAGTTGTATTAGTAATTCAATTAAAATGAGTAAATGACCAACATAGTTTAATCCATCGATCATTACATTGTAAGTGGAGAGTGTATTTTATAAATTGTAAGTTTTGGAAATGTCATCAATAGCATGATGGAGCTTAGATAGATCTTATTAGATGTTTAAAGAAACATGTAACGTAGAAGCGAGTGAAATGATTTCAAATTGTGAGTAGTCTCAAACAAATGAATCTCAGCAATCTAATCGAAAGGAGTTTTAAGAAACTACACATCAGAGTCAAAATGAAGATGATTTAAACGAAATAAACTTAAGATCGAACACAAATTTTTAATTGATATTGTAATGTTCGAGTGAATATAACAAAATGCATCATATTTTTTGTTTTTATTTTTAATGATATGTTGTTACAAAAATAGAGATAAAGAATAGACCCAACCACCATATTTCAAATGGAGAAGCGCACGTCTTGTCTCATATATGCCTCGGATGTGGATTCAGAGTATCAGGTCTCAGATAATGGTACTATCTTGGTGCACGGTCGTGTGTGTGTGCCCAAGGATGAGGAGTTGAGGCAGGAGATTCTGAGAGAGGCTCATGCGAGCAAGTTGTCCATTCATCCAGGAGCGACTAAGATGTACCGTGATCTCAAGAGGTACTATCATTGGGTCGGGACGAAGAAGGATGTAGCTAGTTGGGTTTCGAGGTGTGATGTGTGTCAGCTAGTGAAGGCTAAGCATCAGGTTCCTGGCGGGTTACTGAAGAGTTTACCCATTCCTGAGTGGAAGTGGGATATGATCACCATGGATTTTGTGGTAGGATTGCCAGTGTCACGGACCTTTGATGCTATCTGGGTCATTGTGGACCGGTTGACTAAGTCAGCACATTTTCTGGCCATTAAGAAGACTGATGGAGCAGCGGTCTTGGCTAAGAAGTATGTGAGAGAGATAGTCAGATTGCATGGGGTGCCAGCGAGCATTGTGTCTGACAGAGATTCTAAGTTCACTTCGGTGTTCTGGAAGGCATTTCAGGCAGAGATGGGCACTAAGGTGCATATGAGTACAGCTTATCATCCCCAGACAGATGGACAGTCTGAGAGGACGATCCAGACGCTGGAGGATTTGCTGAGGATGTGTGTGTTGGATTCGGGTGGCCATTGGGCAGATCACCTGAACCTGGTAGAGTTTGCTTACAACAACAGTTATTAGGGAAGTATTAAGATGGCTCCTTATGAGGCTTTGTATGGGAGGCCATGTCGTACACCATTATGCTGGACTCAGGTGGGGGAGAGGAGCATGTTTGGTGCTAGTTTTGTTCAGGAGACCTCAGAGAAGATTCGGGTTCTCAAGCTGAACATGAAGGAGGCTCAGGATAGGCAAGTTATGCAGATAAGAGGAGGAGAGATCTTGAGTTTCAGGTAGGAGACAGAGTGTATCTCAAGATGGCCATGTTGCGGGGTCCGAACAGGTCATTGTCAGAGACTAAGTTGAGTCCGAGGTATATGGGTCCATTCAGAGTGATTGAGCGGGTTGGACCAGTAGCATATAGATTGGAGTTACCTGAGGTTATGCGTGCATTCCATAAGGTTTTCTATGTGTCTATGTTGTGGAAGTGTCTCCGTGAGGGTGAGCAGGTGTTGGCTAAGATTCCTGAGGATCTTCAGCCTAACATGACTGTGGAGGCGAGACCAGTGAGGGTTCTCGAGAGGAGGATCAAGGAACTTCGGAAGAAGAAGATTCCTTTGATGAGAGTCTTGTGGGACTGTGATGGTGTTGAGGAGCAGACTTGGGAGCCTGAGGCAAGGATGAAGGCAAGGTTCAAGAAGTGGTATGAGAAGCAAGCCGCGACTTGAGCCTGTTTAGCCTGGTCCCATTTGTAATCCATGGCTGGAGCGGGAATGGAGTATTCCAGCCCATCTCTCTTGTTACTCGGTCGCTTGGGGTGGTTGGCTGTGCGACTCAGTAACAAGATGAGGTGGTGTTTGGGGTACAAAGTTTCCGTGAGGCGGGGTTGTGAAGAGAAGTTTCCAAAAATGGAAAGTACTAAATATGGAAAGTTTTGCGGGAGTCAGAATTTGTCCATTTTAGCGGTGGAAAGCCTTGGAGGGGCTTTTGGTGCCTTTGTGGCGGACTTTCGAGTCAGAGTGCCTGTGTGTGGCGGTCTTGTTAGACATTATGTGGCCTTTGTGGCGGACTTTCGAGTCAGAGTGCCTGTGTGTGGTGGTCTTGTTAGACATTGTGTGGCCTTTGTGGCGGGCTTTTAGCCAATTGTGTGGTCTTTGTGGCGGGCTTTTAGCCATTTGTTGGCCTTTGTGGCGGGCTGTTTAGCCAGAGTGTCTTTGTGACGGTCCTTCGGGACAGATGGTCTTTGTGACGGTCCTTCGGGACAGATGGTCTTTGTGACGGTCCTTCAGGACAGATGGTCTTTGTGACGGTCCTTCGGGACAGATGGTCTTTGTGACGGTCCTTCGGGACAGATGGTCTTTGTGACGGTCCTTTGGGACGAGTGGCCTTGGTGGCGGTCCTTTTTAGGACATTTGTTTGGCCTTGGTGGCGGTCCTCGTGAGGACATTTTGTTGGCCTTTGTGGCGGCCCTTGTGGCGTGTATATGATCCTTGTGTGGTCATGGGGTATCCCGGTGAGGGGATATGTGGTTGGTAGGACATTGAGATGTTTTACGCGAGCCACGGGAAGGAAACCTGGATAGGGATAGGACTCAGACGTGTTCAGAATTGTTTGCTCGCGACTCTTGGGGGACTTAGGTTCTCCTAGTACTGCTATATTCAGAGACTTTGTGGCTCGGGAGTATGGTTGGTATATCGACTTCGGATGACGATCCGGGGGCGCGCTGTAAGGTGGCAACCCGAGAGACGAGTTTGGACTTTTCCTTATATCATTTGGCATGCAGACTTAGGTCTGATGAGGAGCCAATAAAAACTCAAGGTTTAGGCCTATGAGTAAAGGGAAGTCCAAAAAGTCAAGAGCAAATGACGCCTGGAGCGTGAGTTTATCGCCTAGAGGTGACCTTCTGTGGATCGGTCGGAGGAGTGCGGGCCGTGGAGACGGTTGCACAGGAGTCCTTGGCTGATGGTTGTTTGGGATTCGAGGACGAATCCAGTTTAGTGGGGGAGAATTGTAACATCCGTGAACCGAAATCCCGGTTTAGGGGATTGCATCGGTCGATGCAAGAGGTGCATCGGTCGATGCATGTGCAATTCTCTTCATTTTGACTTAAGTCAAACGCTGCGTTTTGGTCAGAAGAGAAAGGGGAAAACCCTTAGGGTCGTGTCTTTGTCTCATTAGACGTGTGTGGCCGTTTTTGAGAGAAAAGAAAAGGGAGAAAGAGTCCTTGAAAGTTCTTGGAGTTTTCTGGAGATTTGAGGCGTTTCTTGGTGAGATCTGTAGCTGGGATTGTTGTAGGAGCTTCCTAGAAGCGTGTTCTTGCTTGTTTGTTGTTCAGATTCGTCTTGGCACAGGTAAGTGCATGACCATGGCTTATCTAAGCTAGAGGAACCTTTAACTTGCTTGTTTGGTGTTGTTAGACTTGTTAGATTGTTGGTATGGGCGTTAGGAAGCTTTCTTGTGGCTTGGGAATGAGTTTCTGTGGTTGTAGGAACGAAATCCGGCGAGAAGCTTCGGGGAAATCACGGTGCTCGACGTTGCGTCGATCGATGCATATCATGCATCGGTCGATGCATATCATGCATCGGTCGATGCAAGTGCGAGGACGGCGCGTAAAACTCTAGGGTTTTCATGTTGCGTCGAGCATGCGTCGGTCGATGCAGACTGGGTATCGGTCGATGCAAGTTACACTTGCATCGGTCGATGCAGCTTCTGTGTCGATCGATGCTTCCCCATTTGGCATCGGTCGATGCATGTTTGGTGTCGGTCGATGCTAAGTCCTGGTTTGTTATGGTCGTTTATTGATTGTTGTGTGTTGGTTATTGATACTCTATTGCTTGTGTGTATAGCCCAGTAGATGGGAGGATTGCCTTACTGAGTGTTTATAAAATACTCATGCATTGCAATATGTGTTTGTGGTGCAGGTAAAGGCAAAGTGTGATCGTGGAATCCAGGCAATGAAGAGGAGGATGTTCTAGGGACTCGGTTTTATGTTGTCTGGCATTGCTAGGTTGCTAGAGTTGGGTCATTAGAACATTGCTAGGTTGCTGGTTCTATGATTTATGTTATTTGGTTATTGGATATTGTTGATGTTATGGATATTGGTTATTTATATTTATTGGATTATTATTTATTGGATGTTGGTATTGTTATTCCGCTGTTGGTTGTGATTGTGGTTAGGTGGCTAGTGGGTATGGGACCACTAGTTGTAGTTATTTATTATATAATATTTATTATTTATTATTAAAAAAAAAAGGGTCGGTCGTTTCAACTATATAAATAGACACACCTAGTAGAACGAAAAGTTGTGATTAAAAAATATGAATAAAATATGTTGAAAAGACACAACTCTTCAGTGAACAGATTAACCATATGATTTTTTAAAAAAAATATATAAAAACAATTTTTTTAAGAAAATGTATCATGAAAGTCACAACTGTTGTTCACATTTATTCAGATTGTTATTATTATATGTTAAAAAGAAAGTTTAATTTTTTCCCAATAAAAAAACAAATATACGTGTACATTTTAAACTAAAACAAAAGTTTGAAATTATTATAAAAGAAGAACAAAATATATAGATTTCTAAAGATGTTAACATTTGAATAGACAAAATTTCTAAAGATGTGAATATTTGAATAGATACAATTGTTCGTAAAGTCACAACTGTTTGTAAGAGATACAACTCTATATTTAACAGATGCAACTTTTTTAAAAGACGCAACCATATAATTTTTTTGTCAAAAAATAATAAAATAATATTTTTAATGAAAAGTCACGATGAAAAGATACGAATATTTGAATAAATACAACTCTACAATGAACAGTTGCAACTTTACAACAAAAAACTGTTATAATGAACAATTGCAACTTTTCATAAACACACAATTAAATTTTTTTACAGATTTTTTTGGAAAATTATCCAAAAGGTACGATTAAAAACAACAAATTTTGGTGGCATTTTTTTGGATTGCTATTATATATAGATTACTAGGATGTTGGCCCGTGCGTCACTGCACGGGAAAGTGAAAACCTAAAATGACTAACATTGTTAATTTCACATTTTGAGTAAAAACTTTATGGTAATTCTTTAACTGTATAATATAAAAGTCATAAATAATGACTAAGATTAATCAACAAAATTAGTTAAACAAAATATTTGTTGTATATATAAAAATGAAAAATTGATTCACCGAAAATAAGAGAATAATGTTAGAGATATATAAATTTAGGTTTACTGAATTATACTCAGATAATCAATTCTGAAAGATATTCACTAAAAATAATTTAAGTTATTATTCTATCGAAATTTATAAAAAATAATAAGAGTATCAATGAGAAAGAGCTTATAGCTATAACCAACTAAATTAACTGAAAGATAAATCTATGAAAAATTAGAAATTAAAATTAATTATCTAAATTAATATTTGGAAGAGATGATCAATACATGTTAGATGGAAAACGACACCAAATAAAAGTTAGATGAATGAATCAATAAATAAAAGAATCCAAATTTTTTAACAAAGATGAGTGAATCAATGTTGATTAATAATTGAAAAAAAATAATACTCAGAAATTTTAAATTTGGAGGTGTTAAACAATACTCAAAGAACAATAACTATTTTTAAGATCCATAAATATATATACATATATAAATATATATACATATATATATATATATATATCCTTTATCTTATAAATCAGAAGTCACTGTACCAATAATATTGTGACACATCAGCCAACACAAAATCAATTTTCTGAAAAAATGACAAAAAAGAGAAAAAATAAAAAATAAAAACAAAAAATCACTCGAAACTGTAACGACTCCTTCTCCACATTTTTTTTCTTTGTTCCTCTTCTCCATATCCCCACGATCTCCATTATCCTTAATTAATAACCACTTTTTTATGTATAGGGGTGTATTGAAACAATGATTTTGAAGGATTCAATGAGATTTAGGAAATTTGGAATTTTGATAGATTTTAGGGAAGTTGATATGATTTATGGTAAAAAAATTTCAAATCCCACCTAAAACCATGAGATTTGGATTTCTGTATTTTTAACTAAACAAATCCTCATAAATCCTCCAGAATCCCTAAAACTTATTAAAATCCAAATCCACAAACTCTTTTGAATAACATTGGAATTTAAAGTAGATTTTTAAATCATTAGTTCAATAACAGTAGATTTTAGGAGACTTTTTAAAATTCATGATTGAATAACATAAGATTTGTAAATTTTATATAAATCACCTAAAATGTCAAGTTGAATACACCCACTGTAATTTAGAAATGCTAAATGACTTCTATTTGGCTTTAATGTTTGTGTATCTGAATTTGAATCACTTTCTCTAGACTGTTTACAATACTTCATTAGTTTTTTTACAAAAAGCACTACAAAAAGGAATGGTGCTTCAACCTCGAGAATCAATATTTTCTCATGCAAGATTTTGATTTCTCTCAAGACATTGTTGCCATGACATCTATGAAGGAAGATATTTTACTTCGACTAAGCAACGATGTTAAATTGAAAACAAATCACAGGTTGGTGATTCAATTACTTATTTATTGTTGGTGCAGATCTTTTTGTTTCTATTATGGAGTTGAATTTCTTTGTGTGTATATGAATTCCCCCATATCGAGTAGTTTTAGTGTCATTGTTAATCTAATTCATTCTTTTTTTTACAAGGCTACACTAAACCTATTTTGTTGAATTGGTACAAAATATTTTATCTGAATTTACTATACTAATTACAACTATATTAAAATACAATTTTTCAATCATTTTATTCAGTATAAGCTTAATTATAATACTACAAACTCTATACCTCCTGTCCATACGTAGTATGGGTCTAAAACTAGTATATATATAAACAAAGGGGTGTGAAACAAAAATGTGCGAAAACTAACAAATGTGAACATTGAAAGCTGGGAGTACGACGAATAAACACAATTGTTGGATCAAAATATTGTAACTTTTAAAATCATTAACAAACTTAAACAGTTAGATAAAATAATAAAAACAATCTCATCCGTTATATTTAAATTGACCCCTAAAAGTGAGTTTGCTATAATATAAACATATAAATCTATAAAAAATTAGAAATCACAATCAATTACCTTACCTAGATTAATACTTGGAAGCGATTATCGATGCGGGTATAAATGGATAACGACACCAAACAAAAGTTTGATGAAGGAATCAATAAATAAAACAATCCAAATTTTAACGAAGATGAGTGAATCATGTTGATTAAAAAATTTAAAAAATAATACTCATAATTTTTAAAATTTGGAGGTGTAAAACAATACTCAAAAAACAAAAACTCTTTTCAAAATCTATAAAAATCTGTTTATATATATATAAACAAAAAGGTGTGAAAACAAAGAGGTGTGAAACAAAAACATGTAAAACAAAACATGCGAAAACTAACAAGTGAAAATATTGAAAGCTAGAGGTACGACGAAGAAACATAATTGTTGGATCAAAACATTGCAACTTTATATAAACAAAGAGGTGTAAAACAAAAAGGTGGAAAACTAACAGGTGCAATGGAAAACTGGGGGTGCGACGAAGAAACACAGTTGTTGGATCGAAACTTTGCAACTATTGAGATCATTAACAAAGGTGAGATCATTAATAATACTCCAAGAACAAAAACTCTTTTCAAAAGTCCATAAAATCTGTATATATATATATATATAAACAAAAAGGTGTGAGGTACTAAGTCTGTTAGAGACTACTATCAAGAGCTGGAAACGCTTATGATCAGGGCTGATTTAAGAGAAAGTGAAGACATGGTTATGTCGAGATTCCTTGGAGGTTTAAACATAGAGATTCAAGAAAAGGTAGAATTGCAGGACTATGAAGATGTGCAAGAAATGGTACACAAGGCAGAGTTGATTGAATCGCAGATCAAGAGAAAGGGAGTGAGGTCTACATTTACGCCTAACATGTCCAAGCCGAGAGAGTTCAGTAAACCCGCCTTCACCAAGAACAGCAAACCCGTGACAACCACAGTCAAAGAAGAGGTTAAGATCGATTACAAGCCCAAGAGTAGCACCTCTACAAGTCATATCAGGTGTTTCAAATGCCAAGGAATGGGGCATTATTCCAGAGACTGTCCTAACAAGAAGATGTTTCTTCTTCAAGAAGGAGGAGATATTGTGCTAGTAGACAGTTCAGAGAGTGAACCAGAGTCTGAATTCGGTGAAGAAGGTGAACCAACAGTCATGGGAGAGATGTTGGTAGCACGCAGAGCTTTAAGTGTTCAGATTCATCAAGATGATAGAGGACAGCGTGAGAACCTATTCCACACATGGTGTATGGTTCAAGACAAGGTCTGCACCTTGATCGTTGATGGTGGAAGCTGTACTAATGCAGCTAGTGAAGAGATGGTACAGAAGCTTAATCTCAAGACCACTTCACATCCAAGACTTTATCAGCTACAATGGTTAAACAACAAGGGAGCTTTAACAGTTTCGCAGCAAGTGATGGTGAAACTAACGATTGGGAAGTATGAGGATGAGCTGCTTTGTGATGTGATTCCAATGAAGTCAAGTCATATCCTTTTGGGAAGACCATGACAGTTCGACAGAAGAGTATTTCATGATGGCTACACCAACAAGCAGTCATTTGAGTTCAAAGGACGCAAGGTCACTCTTCTACCACTTACACCCAGCGAAATCTACAAGGATCAGCTTCACATGAACCGCAAGGATACAGAGAAAGTGTCTCACAGCCTGTACATCAATCACAGCGAGTTCAACAAGCTATTTGATCCAGAGATGACCACATTCATGTTTGTGTATAAGGAGACACTCACCAGTACTAAGTCAGCAGAAGAGCTTCCACGCGAGATGATAGAGATTATAGAGGAATACAAGGATGTATTTCCAGAAGAGATACCTCCAGGTTTGCCGCCAATACATGGGATAGAGCATCAGATCGATTTGGTACCAGGTTCAGCACTACCGAACAGACCCTCTTACAGAACTAATCCAGTGGAGACCAAAGAGCTTCAGAAGCAAGTAGAAGAGCTGATGAGCAAGGGACATATCCGAGAGAGTCTCAGTCCATGTGCAGTACCAGTTTTGCTTGTACCAAAGAAAGATGGCTCATGGAGGATGTGTGTTGATTACAGAGCTATTAACAACATTACAGTGAAGTACAGACATCCGATTCCGAGATTAGATGACATGCTGGACAAGTTATGTGGTTCAACAGTCTTCTCAAAGATAGATTTGAAAAGTGGTTATCATCAGATCAGAATGAAGGAAGGAGATGAATGGAAAACAGCTTTCAAGACCAAGCAAGGGCTCTACGAATGGCTAGTCATGCCGTTTGGTCTCACAAATGCTCCAAGCACCTTCATGCGTTTAATGAATCATGCTTTCAGACCTTTCATAGGCATCTTCGTGGTTGTGTACTTCAACGACATACTCATATACAGCAAAGGTCTAGAAGAACACTTAGAACACATCCGCCAAGTTCTAAATGTTCTTCGTTCTCAATCCCTCTTTGCTAATTTTTCTAAATGTTCATTCTGTACTACTGAGGTTGTTATTCTAGGCTTTGTTGTTAGTGCAGAAGGAGTTGGAGTGGACGATGAGAAGGTCAAGGCTATTAAGGAGTGGCCAACACCCAAAAACGTGGCAGAAGTCAGGAGCTTTCATGGTTTAGCCGGGTGTACAGGCGATTTGTCCAAGACTTCAGTACTATTGCAGCGCCACTTACAGAAGTTGTCAAGAAGGATGTAGGATTCAGATGGGAGGAAGCACAAGAGAAGGCGTTTTCAACCTTAAAAGAGAAGCTTATCACTGCCCCTATTCTTTTACTTCCTGACTTTATGAAAACTTTTGAAATTGAATGTGATGCCTCCGGAGTGGGTATAGGTGCTGTTTTGATGCAGGATCGGAAGCCAGTAGCTTACTTCAGTGAGAAGCTGGGAGGATCGACATTGAACTATCCTACATATGACAAGGAGCTGTACACCTTAGTCTGGGCTCTTCAAACGTGGCAGCATTACCTGTGGCCCAAGGAGTTCGTTATTCACACTGATCATGAGTCCTTGAAGCATCTCAAAGGACAACAGAAGCTCCACAAGAGACATGCCAGATGGATGGAGTTCATTGAGACTTTTCCCTACACGGGTAAGTACAAGAAAGATAAGGATAATGTAGTGGCAGATGCATTATCTAGGAGGTACACTCTCATTTCTACTTTGTCCTCTAAGCTAGTAGGTTTTGATGAGATAGTAGAGCTTTATGAGACTGACATCGATGGATATCTGTTCTTTAAGGATCGATTGTGCATACCAAGAGGATCCATGAGAGAGCTGCTGATCAGAGAAGCTCACGGAGGTGGACTAGCTGGACATTTTGGAGTGTCAAAGACTCTACTTGGACTGCAAGAACACTTCTATTGGCCTCAAATGAAGAAAGACGTTGAGAAGGTTTGTTCTAGGTGCCATATCTGCAAAATGGCAAAGGGTAAGGTACAGCCCCACGGCTTGTACACTCCTCTCCCTATCCCTTCTCAACCTTGGACTCATATTTCTATGGATTTTGTTCTTGGCTTACCTAAACCAGAAATGGTAGAGATTCGATTTTTGTTGTGGTTGACATGTTTAGCAAGATGGCTCACTTCATTGCAAGTCACAAGACGGACGATGCTGTTATTGTAACTAACTTGTTTTTCAGGGAAGTAGTACGTCTACATGGAATGCCTCAAGTAATCGTCTCAGACCGAGATACAAAGTTTCTAGGACACTTCTGGAGGACGTTATAGGCTAAGCTAGGAACCAAGCTATCATTCTCAACCACATGTCACCCGCAAATAGATGGGCAAACCGAAGTGGTGAACATGACACTATCTACACTCCTAAGGACCTTAGTGAGAAGCAATCTCAAGTCGTGGGAAGAATGCCTACCACATGTTGAGTTTGCATATAATCACGCTAAGCATTCTGCTACTCTATTCTCTCCTTTTGAAATTGTTTATTGTTTTAATCCACAATCACCTCTCGACTTGATTCCCTTACCGTTAAGTGTGAAGTGTAGCTTTGATGGCAAAGAAAAGGCTGAACAGGTGAGGAGGATACATGATAAAGCTAAGGAGAACATAGAGAAAAGGACCAAGCAATACGAGAAGCATGCGAACAAGGGCAGGACAGAGCTCGTTTTCGAAGAAGGAGACTTAGTGTGGATTCACTTACGCAAGGATAGGTTCCCAGAAGAGATGAAGAGCAAGCTTCTACCACGAGCTGATGGTCCATTTGAAGTCATCAAGAGGATCAATGACAATGCATACCAGATTGATCTTCAAGGTAAGTATACCATATCATCAACATTCAATGTTTCTGACTTGCTCCCTTACTATGCAGATTCCGATTTGAGGACAAATCCTTTTGAAGAGGGGGAGGATGATATGATCGTGGCAAGCACAGAGCCAGAGGCTGCAGAGAAACCGAAGTTGGTGGGAAGGATCACTCGTTCAAGAGCTACAGAGATGGCCAAGGAAGCTCACTCACTCATAGTTGACGGGTCATTCAACCTACCGAGGATCCAAGTCTTCAACATATCCACCTTGAAGACTTCACCTGGTGATGATAACTAGATAACTTAGGTGTGAAGTTTGTACTCTTTTTCCCATAACTGAGTTTTGTCCCAATGGGTTTTCCCAGTATGGTTTTTAATGAGGCAAATGGATCACTACGTCGAGTTATCTAGAAGTCATTACCAATGGGGAAAAATGTACTTCTGAACTAGTACTAGTGACTTCTGTACTACCACAGGTCATCTAGACGTTTTGCTGTTTTCTTATTTCCTTTAAACGTCTTGTTGTTTTATTTTGAACTTCCTGTTGTTTGGAGTGTCGAGCCCTAGGGTTAATTATAAAACCCCAAAGCTACGCCTCTTTGTTCTTTAGCGAAGAAGTATGTTGAACAAGAATTGTTAAACTTTTTCTCTCAATTCGAATTCTTGAATGCGTTCTTGATTTCTGGGTTTCTATACACTTTGTGATTCAGAAACTCTTCACTTTGTTTAAATCCATACAACCACCTAAACATCTATCTCCATCGTATCATTGTTCTATCACTAGATCATCACTATCTCCATCGTATTTGTCACTTTCGCACCATCACCATCGGATCTCATCACTAGCCTTTTGTCTTCAGCCTTTCATCAGAGTTCTATCCTAGGGAGATCGTATTACAACTTATCATCCCCAGACAGATGGACAGTCAAAGAGGACGATCCAGACGCTGGAGGATTTGCTGAGGATGTGTGTGTTGAATTGGGGTGGCCATTGGGCAGATCACCTGAACCTGGTAGAGTTTGCTTACAACAACAGTTATCAGGCGAGCATTAAGATGGCTGCTTATGAGGCTTTGTATGGGAGACCATGCCGTACACCGTTATGCTGGACTGAGGTGGGGGAGAGGAGCATGTTTGGGGCGGATTTTGTTCAGGAGACCTCAGAGAAGATTCGGGTGCTCAAGCTGAACATGAAGGAAGCTCAGGATCGGCAGAGGAGTTATGCTGATAGGAGGAGAAGAGATCTTGAGTTTCAGGTAGGAGACAGAGTGTACCTCAAGATGGCCATGTTGTGGGGTCCGAACAGGTCATTGACAGAGACTAAGTTGAGTTCGAGATTTATGGGTCCGTTCAGAGTGGTTGAGCGGGTGGGACCTGTTGGGATTTAAGCAGAAGGGATTGAAAAGAAGGGAGTTGTCGGCAAAGAGAATGAGATAAAAGTTATATTCCATTAGTATATCTTACAAAGGTTTACAAAAGTCTATTTATACTAAGAGAAACTAGGGCTACACCCTTTACAGCCGATCGCATAAGAGATAAGGAAAGAGAATTGGTTCTTCCCAAGAGTGAAAGCGACCCCTCCTTGTTTCCTTAAGCGAAGCACAACCCGTGACTCCTCTCTCTCTTCTTCTCTAACGGCTACAAGGAGGATCTCGAACCTTCTCATGGGCTTTAATGCAACCAGGCCTCCTCACTACTCCATATATTCGTAGATGACTCGACCTTATAGCATAATTGTACGGACGCCCTTAGCATAGTTGTACGGACGACCAATACTTGTTCGGACTAGCATGATCACTTGTCAATACTCCCCCTCAAGCTTAGCCAGGTGAAGCGGCTAGGCTTGGAACCCATGAGAGATCACCTCCTTAAAAACCTTAACATAGAAAACCACATGGGACAAAACTATGCTAAGGAAAAGAGTGTGATCTCCATAGGTTAGAGAAGTTTCTCACGGATATGTTGGATCTATTAGTCCAAGCTTGCTGGAAATGTATTCGCAAATCTGAGGACTAGTAGCTTTGGTGAAAATGTCCGCCAGTTGGTCTTTGCTTGGAGTGTAACACGGCAAGACTACACCTTCTTCAATATTTTCTCACACTTTATGGCAATCTACCTCAATGTGCTTTGTCCTTTCATGGAAGACCGAGTTGGTTGCTATGTGAATCGCTGCCTTATTGTCACAATGCATAGTGATTGGTTGATCAGACTCCACTCCAAGATCCTTGAGGAGGCTTTTGAGCCATGTGAGCTTGTTGGTTAGCTTCTTCATAGCCGTATATTCCGACTCGGCACTTGATTGAGATGCAACCTTCTATTTCTTCGACTTCCAGGTTACTAGGTTGCCTCCAACAAATGTGCAATAACCTGTTGTAGACCTCCTATCAATCGTATCACCCACGTAGTCTGCGTCACAGTAACCAACAAGTTCAGTGTTATCATTCTTTCCCATCCAAATGCCTTGCCCTGGACTGCCCTTGAGATAACATAGGATCCGCTCGAGTGTTTGCCAGTCAAAGTTCGATGGAGCCTTCATGTGTTGGCTAACTTGGTTCACCGCATAGCATATGTCCGGCCTCGTGGTCGTGAGATAGATAATTTTGCCCACCAACCTACGGTAGCGTCCCACATCTTCATATGGCTCGTGCGACTTGTTAACTGGAACACCGGGTGTTGGCTTCTCCCCCTTTCGCTTGACCTGGTAACCTTCCTCAAGTGGCGTCGACACCGGTTTGGCTCCCATCTTACCTGTCTCATGTAAAATGTCAAGTGTATACTTCCATTAAGAAAGAAACAATCCCTCCGGAGAGCGAGAGGTTTCTATCCCAAGGAAGTATTTAAGTTCACCCAAATCTTTAATAGCAAAGGTAGAGTTAAGAAGAGCCTTAGTGGTACAAATACCCTCCTTATCATCACCGGTGATAATAATGTCATCGACATAGACGAGAACGATGACTCGGCCACCATTAGTGCGGAGAGTGAACAGCGTATGATCAGCCTCAGAGCGCTTGAAACCATTCATGCATAGGGTAGAGCTGAGCTTGTGGTACCACGCCCTTGGAGATTTCTTGAGACCGTAGATCGCCTTGTGGAGCCGGAGAACTTTACCCGGAGCAACAATGTGCTCTAATCCCGGTGGAGGATGCATGTAGACTTCCTCGGTCAGCTCCCCCTGAAGAAAGGCGTTCTTGACGTCCATTTGACAGAGCTCCCAAGAGAGGTTAGTGGCCAAGGACAAGACGACCCGGACTGTATGGAGTTTGGCCACTGGAGCAAAGGTGTTCGTATAGTCAAGTCCATAGGTTTGAGTGAAGCCGCGTGCGACCAAGCGGGCTTTATAGCGCTCGATCTCTCCAGTGCTAAGATATTTAATAGTGAATACCTACTTGGAGCTGACAGCCTTTTTACCTTTAGGGAGATAAGCCTCGTCCCAAGTTCGATTCCGGATCATAGCCGCCGTTTCATCGTCCACCGCAGCAAGCCACTCCTTATATTGCTTAGCTTCCTCGTAGGTTTGAGGAACAAAGTGCTCATCAAGCTTACCGAGGAAGGCAGCGTGATCTGAGGAGGTAAGGTCAAGCGAACACACGACCTGAATAGGGTGGGCGACAGCCTGATTGTTGTAGTAGACTCGTTGATTCTTTAACCTTGCACTACGCCGAGGTTGTTTTAAACGTTCACTGCACCGAAGTGGTGGTGGAGATGGTGTGGGCTGGCCTGTCTCAGTTGTACTATTGTCAGGTGATAGATCAGGTGGTGTAGTCAAGGCTCCTCCGGATTGTGTCTCTCTTGGCTCTTGAATAGTGTCCTCCGAACGGGAAGGAGAAGCATCATGAGTTCCCGGAGGTTCCGGTAATATTGTAGGCCCATCGGAGGGTGGTTTTAGTAGAGACGCCTCGGGATATGGTGGTTTGGTGATGCCCAAATGGTCAAGGAGGAACCGCAAGTTGGCCGCCCAGTCAGTATTGGATTGAGATAAGTCTTTTAGGCCTTCCCAGTCCTTCTTATCATAATACCCTTGTTGTTCAAGAAACTTCACATCTCTAGAGACTAGTGTGCGGCCAGTGATCGGATCGTAACACTTGTACCCTTTCTGACTTGTTGAGTAGCCAATGAACATACTTCAAGTGCTTTTGGCCTCAAGTTTATTCCTTTATTCTCCGGGCACTAAAACAAAACAAACACACCCGAACACGCGTAAGTGATCAAGAGAAGGTTTAACTTTGTTTAGTACCTCATAGGGTGATATGTCATTTAAGACTTTTGTTGGTGTCCGATTGATCAAGTAGCACGCCGTCATGACCGCATCCCCCCAAAACCGCTTAGTGTCATTCGTATGAAACATCATTGACCGAGCCACCTCCATCAAATGTCGATTCTTCCTCTCGGCCAATCCATTTTGTTGAGGCGTGTATGGATAACTTGTCTGTTGGAGGATTCCATGCTTAGCTAGATGCTCTTTGAGTTTGTGGCTTGTATATTCACCTCCATTATCCGATCTTAGTACCTTTATTTTTGCATTAAATTGATTAGTAACATAATTCTGAGAATTGACAAAGGCATCATAGACTCTATCTTTAGATGGTAACAAGGTAAGCCAAGTATATTTAGATTTCTCATCAATAAAGGTCACAAAATACTTGTTATTATCCCTAGATAGGCATGGAGATGTCCACACATCAGAATGTACTAAATCAAAACAATGTTCATAAATAGTACTTGATTTAGGGAAAATAGTCTTGTAATATTTACCAAGAATACAAGACTCACAAGTGGAGTTATCAAACGAAACATTAGGCAACATTAATTCAAACGCACGAGAGTGAGGATGGCCTAATATAGCATGCCACACATCACTTAAACTACTACTAAGATTTGAAGCAAAAGAAAAGGAATTAGAAGGACTTGAAGCTTTCTCTAGGACATAGAGATCTCCTCTACCATCTCCTTCTCCAAGGACTTTTCCACTCTCAATATCCTGAAAATGTACACTATTAGGTCCAAAAATCGCATAACAATTCAAATCTTTAGTAGCTTTCTTTACCGATAAAAGATTTGAAGTAAATGAAGGCATAAAGAAGGCTTTAGAGCTTTTATCAAACAATTTTAGTTCTCCTATTCCTTTAACCTGTACTCGATCTCCATTAGCTATAATAACATTACCTAGTGCCGGTTTTATGTTGTGTATAAGCTAGGGTTACTAATCATATGGTTAGAAACACCCGAGTCAACAACAAGCGAAGTACTAGGTTTTGAAGCAAAGAAAGTGGTACCGGAGTCCTTTAGTGCGGCAATGCACTTGATGAGGGCCTCTTGGTCCGATTTCCTCACCAGGTCTCCAAGGGAAGCTGCCATGGCAGTGGCTGCTGCGTCTCCTAGATTCGCTGCTCCGGTGCCTTGACCACTTGGTCCTCCTTGCGATAGGTTAGCCTTGAACTTTGCCGGCTTGAGATGTGGGTGAAGGATCCAACATTTGTCTTTCAGATGGCCCCTCTTCTTACAATGGTCGCATACCATCATTTTCCGGTCCTCATGCTTGTACACTCCCTTGTTAGCTGTAGCCAAGTCCTCCTTACCGCTAAATAGGTCTAGCGATCCTTGCTCCTTTTGAACTTGAGAACACACATCTTCAAGGGTTGGAAGCTTGTCACCACGGAGGATGTGCTTGATAAGGTCGTTGAACGCCGGATTCAGAGTGAGAAGGAGACCGAAGACCTTGTCTTGTTCCTTTCTCTCGTTGAGGATGGCCGGATCTATGGTGCTTGGCCAAAGCATCTCTAGTTCGGCCCAAAGAGACCTAAACTTGCCGAAGTGCTTTGTGAACTCCAAGTCTTCTTGGTGAAGACAGTTGATAACTTTTTTGACTTCAAACACCCTGGTCAAGTTAGTCACGTTCCCATATACGTTCGCAAGTGTCTCCCATACAAAATATGTGTCTTTTCTCAAGCCATCATATTTTGCATATGATTTTATTGCATAATGTTTTATCCAAAAAAACTTTTAAAAACAATCACATAAATTATATTTTATATAAAAATTACAATATAAATAAAATGAATTTCAACCCGTGCTCTAGCACATGTATTAATCTAGTATATATATATATATATATATATAAGCGAATGTGCATTTTAAATTATCAAAACAAAGAAAACCCACTTAAAGAGTCATAGATATTTAAGCAATTGGGTGGCAAACATTGTATAATTGTATTCATGTAAGAGGGGATCATATATATAATATAGTATACATTATTTATATATTTATATTTATTTATTTTAATGGAATAAAACTTCAAATTGTTCTATTTAAACTTGGAAACTAGCTTTGCGATTAACTACTTCTGCCCACCATCTGCTAAAAAGGTTAAGAGAGAGCCAGAAAACTCAAGTTCGTCATTTTTTCTTCCTTTTTTTTTTCTTTCTTTCTGTAATTCCTCATCGATCAACTTGTATGGCTTTTTACTTAGAGTTTACAAGCTCTCTAAGCTTTCTCTAGATTTAAAAAGAAATATGAATATAAGATCCGTTCGATATTTTTCATGTGGTTATAGCCTTTTTCCCCCGTAAATAGTAACGATATATATGTCTTTTCAACGTTGTCACTTTGATCTATGAGCTACTAATTAACATTTTACGCAATATAATGAAGGTTTGAAGGAACTTTTAACCAAATGGCCAATGATCAGAAGAATGGTGAGTTTTTTTCCAGCGAATGAAGAACATAAGAAAGATGATGCGCCAGCTCAAGTGAAAAAAGATGATAAGAATGAATATGTGGTATCACAGTCACATCCGATCAAAAACATTGTTTAGTTGGGCGTACGGGGAACGGAAAAAGCGCCACCGGGAACACTATCGTCGGATCGAATGTGTTCAAATCGAAATCAAAAGCATCAGGTGTTACAACGGAATGCCACGCAGTTAGAACCATGACACCAGAAGGTCCTATACTCAATGTGATTGACACTGCTGGTATGTTGTGTTATTACAAATTTTATATGGCGGTGATTGTATATATATGTAAGTAACAGAGTGGGGTTTGTTGCAGGTCTATTTGATTTGTCAATGTCCACTGATTTTATCGGTAAAGAAATCGTTAGATGCCTAACTCTAGCGGACGGAAGGCTACATGCTGTGGTATTAGTTTTATCTGCTAGGGCTCGAATGATGATTCAAGATGGTACTTAGTACCTTGCAGGTCCTTTTCGGCAGTAAGATTGTTGATTACCTCATCGTTGTTTTCACGGGGGAGATGTATTAGAAGAGGATGGTATGACACTGCATGAATATTTGGGTGATAATTTGCCTGACTTCTTAAAAGGTGCGTGGTAATTTGTGATCAAAATTATGAACTCTAGCTGTGAGGCTTCCAGCTTTGTGATTTACAAATATTGCACTTTGTTTGGTTTCAGAGAGTGCTCATATTGTGTGGCCAACGAGTGATCCTGTTCGATAACAAAACTAAGGATGAGGAGAAAAAGAGAAAGCAAGTCCATGAACTTCTCAAACTTATCGACCAAGTCAGAGAGCAGAACCACAATATTCCGTATACCGACGAGATGTGGTTAAAGGTTAAATAGTTTCCCATATTTTTATTCTGTTTGCATCCATCTCTCGCGTGTTTTGAATGCCGAAATCAAATTTTCTCTCCCTCATCAGGAAGAAAATGATAGGCATAAGAGAGAGCAAGAGGTGCTTGAATCAAAGACGTATTTAGAAGGAAAACTCGAAGAACTAAGGAAGGAGATACAGCTAAAGAATAAACAGGAGCTGAGTCTCCGTGAAAAATATGAACTGCTGGAAAAGATAAAAGAGACGGAATGAGGAACTGCCCTCTTCCACCCCTGCACACTTTTTCTTCTTAATAAATAAAATAAAGAATGCAATTGCCGAGAGTTTGTGTTTCTGACGTGGAACATATTCTGTAAGTTCCTCGTTTGAGCAAGCTCTTGGACTTTTGGCATGATCCGAGTCTGATTTTGGTTTTGTTTCAGTTTCATTTCGGTTATTTCCAGAAGTTGATTAGGCCATTAAATCTTTGTTTGATTTGCTTCTTGTCTGCATTATATATATGTGTGTGTGCTTTGTAAGGAGACATGTTTAATATTTGTATTAATAAGGAGTTGAGAAAGAGTTTTTTTTTTCTTTTCCCAATGACCTGACATTCAAGCAGTACGCTTGATCTGAGCGTTCCGATCCAAGTAGAGGCTGGAAGTATGAAAAAAATATATATATTAAGAAATCTCATTAAGGCATTTAGGGTATGTGTTCCTTAATTGAATACTAGGTACCAACCTGCACTGTGTGCGGGGTAAATCGATTTAAATAAAATATTTTGAGTAAAATTATTATTTGAGATTTAACATTCGTTTGTATAAAATAAAATATGTAAGTAAAGTGTTTTTTGTTTATCCAAATTTGCGTTTATTTTTAGTAAAGTACGTTTCACGTGTGAAATATTCGAATTTGGAAAAGAAGTTTAAGGTGCTGCAGAAAGGTTTGATGTCTTTTTGTGTTTCTAAAAATCAAATTCATATATTTTATGTTTCACATTATTATCTACATCACTATACCATTAAATAGATAAAACAATATTTTTTAGACTAATCGGTTTAATTTAAACTAATCCTAAGTTTAAAAATGCAATGAAAAAAATGATCCATAATCCCTTCTTATTTCTGGTCATCCAAGCCTGTCACTTGAGAAGACAAGTCTAAAACCTCTGTACATAATCTGATATAGTTCCTGTTTGTTTGATACTAAACAAACTTATACTTGGTCCTCTAATCTTCGATCCAAATTGAAGCATCAATCCCAACTTAAACTGAACCTAACTTTCAAACTGTCTCCTGTCAATTTCCAAGTTGTACCAGTTCAATGATTCTCCTTGAAAGCTCACTGAAACTAAGACTAGTTTCTCTGCATCGTTGTATCTACCCGTTCAAAAGAAACACTCAACAAGCGCAATCCAATCATAAACCCCAAAGCCTTCAAATATTGCCTTCTCTACGTGTTCTTGAGAAGGTTTTCTCAAATACCAAGCCTATTCTCACTAAGGCAAGGTGTGACACCCCGGTTTGCGGAGAGGTTTAAAAGAATTGATTTGGCCACCTATGTCACGAAAGTGCACTTATCTTTTTGGTCAAGGGTCCTGAAAGAACTCCACAGTTACGCGTGCTTATGCTGGAGTAGGCTCACGATGGGTGACCTTCCGGGAAGTGACTGTTGGAACTGTGCGAGTGAGGACAAATCACGTAGAAAGATCATGTGCTGATTTGTAGGGACGGTAACAAGTCTTTAAATGCTCCCGGACGTAGCAAACTGGTCAGCAGATATGGATGAGCTCAAGGGCCTAGTGAGAGGACGTGAGGCCCATAAAGGAAGGTGGGTCCATGGATTGGGAGTGGACATGGGTCCCACTAAAGAGGTGGCTGTCGGAGCGTTCACAACACAAAAACAGGCTATTCTCGACTGTTGTAGTAGTCGTTAGTTAGTCGCTAATTTTTTAATTACGACTAAAACATGTAGTCGTAAATCCTTAGTCGGTAAAAGTAATAGTCGTTAAAACAGTCATTATTTAACGACTACGCTACGACAACAATATGTAGTCGTAACATTAGTCGTAACAGATTCATAACTTGTTACGACTATGATACGACAGGGTTACGATTAACCAGCAGTTATATAGGCAGTTGTAAAGGAATCGTTTTGTAGTCGTAAAATTCAGAGACTAGTTTACGAACAATTTATGACTAACCATTATGTATGGTATTTTCGCTTATAGTCGTAAAGTAGTCGTAAAAATCTTTGCTACTGATTTACGACTAGTGGGCAACTATTGTGTTATGCCCCATATAATATCTGTTTAGCGACTAATGTGTTGTGAAAACAAATCTGGTAATGTTTTAAATTGAAATTGGTACTTGTTTCTCAAAATATTATGAAACCAATATTCTAAATACAACAAAAACCAAGATTGAGACAATAAAGTCATATATAGACTCATAATGCTAAATCAACCGAAGATTCATAATACAAACCACAAAGATTCATAATGCATACCAAGTTTCTGACAAGTCATATTTAAGAAAAGAGAAACAACAAAAAGACATATTAGTATACATGTTGCTCAACAGACAAGTTCATGAGTTAGGTCTAAGAACTAGGAGAGTGAGAATAGAACCTAAGAAGCATCCATGTTTGAAGTTGGAGAAGGATCCGGATTTGAAGGTGGAGCTGTTGCAGAAAGTGTGGTTGAGAGAGTCTATGTGGTTGCTTCAGCTGATTGAGACTTCAAAAAGTCCATAAAGGCTGGGTCAGTTTTGCACAGGTACTTCTCCACTAAGGAAAAGTTCTCTAGCTTGTCCTTCAGATCAGCTACAGCTTAGAAATGTAGTGCTTCACGGGCAGCAAGTTCTGCATCACAAGCAGCAACCTCAGCATCACGACGAGAATTATAAGCAGCCTGCTCTTCAATTTTACGGTTAGCTTCCTTCAGTTGCTCTTGAAATGACTAAAACATTTCATACTCTTGTCGTTGGTTGTCCTTGCCATTGAGAAGAGGTTGAAGAGTATGCTTAAGACTTCCAACTCCATAGAGATTTCCTCGTGAATCCTTCTGAGTAGACTATGAAAAGAAAGAGAAAAACACTACATTAGAGCATGACAAATTGCAAGAAAATTCAATGTCGGTTGTGAAAACTACTACTTTACTTGAAGAAAGATGGTTGTGTAATCATCTGATGTGAGCTCTGAGGCTGTGAAGTATCTACCGCTAGGTCGGACAACTTCTGCTGCAAGTTCTTCTCATAAGTGAGAGAGATTTGCTCTGCCTTCCGGTCGACATAAGGACCATATGGCTTGGTATGTGTCTTAATAAAAATCTCACCAAGACTCACCGGTCTTCCTAATTCCTTTTCCTGTAATATTACAAGAGAAGCAAGGTTTATGACATCATTTAAAGTTCCAAATGTAAAGGAAAGGAAAATTTCTGGATATATAAAAGTTACTTAACATTTCGGTTTGGATTTGTTAATAAGACTTCGGCCCTGATAAATGGATGTGAGGACCAAGACCATTACGATCAGTCAAACCAGCTATAGAGTAGGTGAGACTCCTTTGTTGTGCTTCTTCAGTATCCCCGTACTCAATCATTGTTCGAAAATAGTATCTCTGATCCATTTAGGTCGCTCTCCACTCGTCTTGGCATTGCTAATCATGTCTTTCATCCGGCGTTGACAGACGAGCTCGAAAAACTGTTGAACTGTCCCAATAATCAAAGGATCTCATGTGTGTGTTTTCTATAAAACAAAGAGAATAAAATGATGTTAGTGGAAACTCAACAAGTAAACCTATATGTGAAGAGTTAAAGACAGAAAACTGCACAGTGAACTCGATGAAATATCTCTCTTGTCTCTCCCGAGGCACACATGACCAGCTATAGTATAGACCATCAAATTTATTTGTAAAAACTTTAGTAATCTTCCGAACCAGTCGCGATTTCTCGTCGCAAGTAAACCTGCAAACACATGAAATAGATGTCAAAGAACGAGTATGATTCAACAGTAAAACAAAAGCATCTCAGACATCAAAACAGAACCTACTTAGAACAATCAAAGCTAGATTCAAAAGTAACTTCAAAAATACAAAGCAAAACAGACATCAAAGCTCTAAAACTAACCATCACATGCCTCACACAAAACAGAAAAAAAAAAAAAAAAAAAACAATACAAAGCAAACAACAAGTTGAAGACAGTAATCATACCAGGTCGTGTTTGGCATCGGTGTGGGGGAGAGGACGGTGGTAAACTTCTCACGGTTTGGCACTCTAACCACGACATTTAGAGTGATAATTGTGTCCTCCTGGAGTTCCGGATTTGAAGCCTCAGAATCATCATGATAGTTGTGACCTTGAGAAGATGGACGGCTCTGAGCGTGAGAGTTATCAGGTGGAGACGGTGGAGCGTCTTGTAGTGGAGGCTCAGCATCAAACTTTAGCAGATTGTTTTGGACCTCCTGTGATTAAAGAGGCTGTCGAGGCTGACGTTGTTGGTTAACCGAGGTCTGGAAAAGCGTCTGTGGCGGTGGATAGTTGCAGATCTGTGGTGATGCTGACAGTGAGTGTCTAGGGAAAACGTGGTCTTGCTCTTGGGGTGATTGAGGATGAGGTAAATCTGCTGCCGGCGTAAAGTTGTATTGACTCGGTAGAGGGTTTGGTATTCTCGCTTCCTTGATGGGGGTCGACCCTTCGGTTAACTAGAGCTTAACTAGAGCTTTAGTTGGAGCCTTAGACGCAGAGTTTGTTGGAGCCATCCTGAGATGTTGAGATTCACCAAAAAAGAATTGATTTTGAGATATTGGAGTAGTGGATTTGAAGAAGAGAGATGAGAGATGGATGAGAGGATTCGGAAAAGAGAAAAGAAGGGATCGGAAATGTAAGAGAGGATTCAAACGATTCAGGAAAGAGGATAAGAAGAGATCGAGGTGGAGGAGAGGATTCGAAGAGGAGAAGGGGCAAAACTAGGGTTGTCTAATTTGATAAAAGGGGCAAAATCGATTGTTTTTGGTTTCCAACAATTAATTATGGGTTCCGGGTAAACCCAAATTAATTTTGGATTCCTAGATAAATCAAACATTTTTGGTTTTCCCGGGTTTAATTAACTCAACCATTAGGATTAATTGGTTTCCCGGATAAAATTAATTCATATATTTTTAATTTAGTCGCTAATTAGTTGCTAATCAGTGATAATAGTAATTAAACCAAAAATCTGAATTTTAATCACTAACTAACAGCTAATCAGTCACAATATATATATATATACACATATATAACACCAATTTGATATAAACATATTTACTCAGTTTGATAGAAGCATGATTTACAATTTAATATAAACACATAATTATATATTTTGATACAAACATAATTATCCAAAAAATTTGATAAAGGCATAGTTATCCAATTTGATACAAATTTTACACAAGCGTAAATAAAATTTTTAATTAAGAGGATCTTTGTCTTCATCAATATCATCGTCTGAAGATGATAAATTACATTGAAATTCATCTTCTGGTTCTGCATCTCCGACATCCTAATCAAGTCAATCCCCTCGGATTGACTTTTAAAACATTGAGCCATTAATTCATTATTTGGTTTCTTTGTGTATATGAGTTACACATACATTATCGACATTAAAAAATAATATATATATATATATATATCTACATACCTAGAATAAATGGTTCGTATTTATTGTATTTTCTCGATGAAAGAACGTCTACAACGCCACCATTGCTCATCCGAGTGCCTCTACCCATAACAGAGTCATACCACTTACACTTAAAAAGTGTGATTCTCAAATTGACCATCCTCTCATACTCGAGTTCTATGATATCAGTTAAGGTCTTGTAGAAATCCGCTGCATCAGATGCATCAGTGTAATTTTCACCTTTAACACAAATTCCATAGTTACAAGTCTTTCGTCCAAGACCATGATTACGTGTATGAAACAAGTAGCCTCTTGTAAAATACAGTGGCCATATTTTGACCTTGTTCAAAGGTCCATGCACTATCTCTTGAACCCAAGTAGGAAATGGATTTGTAGCGTTCTAGTAAGAAATATGCATATATATATATATATATTAGAATTATATATAATATATAATATAAATATCTTTAATTAGGATTATATAAAGACAAATACATATTCTTTAATCCAGAAATGATATTCGTCAGCTCTTTTGGTGGAGAGTTCTTTTTCCGAAAGTTCTGGATATTTTGCAAAAATAAAATCCTCGAACATACTATATATACAAGACCAACACAAATATATGAGAAATTTTCAATGGGTTACATATATTAAAATTTATTTAACTTAATTGATATAAACTTAATTATTTTCCTCTCGATTGGCTGAAAATAGTCACAATTCCGTAAATTGCGCATTGATAGTCTTTCTCAGACAGCCATATTTCATTCCTTTCCCCACTTGGACGGCCAATGTGAGTAAATATAGGAGGTACTCCAGGGACATGATATACATGGGCTTCACCTTGGTCAAATTGTGTTAACCTGACCGAATGAGAGAAAAGTAAATGACCATTAAATAAATGATCACAGTTTATCTACCTTGATTGATTTTAGAATTTACCTTGATTTTGTTTGTATATTTGCGGCAAAGTAGTGCTCTGAGAAATAAGCAATCTCGTCATTGATATATGATTCAACAATTAATCCTGCTGCATATCTTTTGTCCTTTGCTTTTCCTTTCAATTTTTTAAAAAACCTTTCAAAAGGATACATCCACATATATTGCTCAGGGCCTCCTAATTCATCTTCGTAGGGAAGATCTATAGGCAGATGCTCCATCACGTCGAAAAATGATGGTGGAAAGATATTTTCCAAATTGCATAGCATTAGAATTATGTTCTATTTTAGAATTTGAATGCGACTTTTATGCAAAGTTCTCGAACATAAGTCCCGGAAGAATGCTCCAAGCCCTACAATATACAATGCAAAATACGAAATTAATTAATATCTGATAATGCAAGGTGGACGTTTCGGTCTAGGAGTTCTACAAAGAAAAATGAAAAAAGTGGCTCTATAAAAACATGGCAGTCATGACTCTTCATGCCTGAAAACTTTTCATTTCCATATCAACACAACTAGCTAGGTCTGACGAATAGCCATCAGGAAATTTAACCGAATGTTTCACACATTCTAGTAAACTTGTTATCGCTTCTTCTGTCAAAGTGAAGGGCGGGAAAGGAGCTTTACCCTTACTATCAATATGTAAGTGTGGCTGTGTAACATCTACGAACCAAAAATTGGTTTTTCTGGATGGGTGTCAATCAACACCAAGGTAGTGTCGGTCGACACCACTGTTTTCTGGTTCGACCAGATTGCTTTAATCGTCGATTTTGACCGGTTTGGTTTAAGGAAACCATTGAACCGAGTCTTAAAAGGGAGAAAACGACCTAGCGTCGTGTTTTTGTGTTTGTCTCGCCGCTTTGAGAGAAAATCAAAAGAGAGAGTTTGTTCTTGAGGTTCTAGAGAGATTTTGTGAGATTTCAAAGCTTTGTGGGAGAGATCTTGCTGTGGGAGTGAGGATTCAAGGCTAGGAACGTGTGGGAAGCTTGATGGGAGTGTAGATTCGTCCATTGTTGGTCAGAAACTTCCTGCAAAGAAGTGAGTGCATGACCATGGCTAATCTGAGCCTGTGATTCCTTGTTCTTGCTTGTTTGTTGCTGTGTTTGTGTGTTTTTCTTGCTGGGATTGGTTGATATAGGTTCCTACGGAGGTATATGGCTTGGGTTTTGAGTATTGGACGATTTGTTTGAGTTTGGGAGCGAGATTCGACTCTCTGCTTCGAGCGGATTGCGGTTGCAGAGGGAGTGTCGATCGACACTACTTGGTGTCGGTCGACACCAGTGAAGCAGCATCGATCGACACTGTGGGGTAGTGTCGGTCGACACCGTTGAGCCAGTGTTGGTCGACACTTGGCTGGTGTCGGTTGACACCTCCCTTCCAGCAAGTCGATGTTCGTTTTCCTGGTTTGTATGCTTTATTTCTTGATTGTTTGGGACATTAGAATTACTGTTGCTTATGTGTATAGCCCAGTAGATGGGAGGATTGCGTCACTGATTGTTTATAAAATACTCATGCATCTCAATTTGTGTTTGTGGTGCAGGTAAAGGCAAAGTGTGATCGTGGAATCAAGGCAATGAAGAGGAGGATGTTCTAGGGACTCGATTGGATGTTGTCTGTCTTGTTAGGTTGCTAGATTTGAGTCATTAGAAACATTGCTAGGTTGCTGGTTTCATGTTTTCTGATGATTGGTTATTGAATTATGGTTATGGAATTAATACTCTGATATGATATTGGTTATTGGTTATTTATTGATATTCTTATTTCCGCTGTTGGTTGTGTGTGTGGTTAGGGCTAGTGGGTATGGGATCACTAGCTTAGATTATTATTATTATTATATTTATTATTTATTTTTTTTTTTAAAATGGGTCAAGTCGTTTCAGGCCAAGAACAGAATTGTTGTATATCCAATCTTGAAATGATGTTGTTTTTTTATTTACCCTTCACACTCATAACTCATAAGAGTACATATGTTGTTATCCAAAAAATTATTCTCTGTATGCATCACATCAATATTGTGTCGAAGATTGAGGTCCCTCCAGTAAGGCAGCTCCCATAATATGCTTAACTTATGCCAGTTGTGCTGCTTCCCATCGCCAGCGGTCTTCCTTTCGTGACCATTTCCACCAACGTCCTTGGTTTTTGGTGGATTTACTTCAGCCAAACATTGTAATAAACTTGCTCACCGGTCAACGACTGAGGTGGATACTCTCTTGAAACATCTTTTCCCTTGAGGAAGTATTTCTTATTCCTCCTTAAGGGATGACTGTGAGGAAGAAATCTTCGATGACAATCAAACCAACACGTCTTCTGATGCGTGTGATATTTTGCTTCAACATCTTTTACCTTAAAAGACCACACGACAACTGCAAGTGCACAGCTATTCAGTAGTAGTATTTAAGGATCGATCCCACAGAGAGACAGTTGTTGTTTAGAGAATCTGTCGGAAGAGATGTAAGGCTAGGACTTAATAAAAATGGGGTTTTGGTTGTCACGGTCCTAAGTAAGCAATAACGTAAATAAAAGCACATAAAATAAATAAATAAGCGTTGCGCACCAAGAGAAATCTCAGGAGATCAATGATCTATCTATCTAGAAAAATTTAGGATTAGTTTGTTTATATAAGACTCGGACTATGAAACACGAATGAACCATTAACTTATATGTCACAAGCTAACCGTCTAAGATCCATATACTCCGAGACTCAACTTTTGTAGGGAACGACACATCGATCAAAGAATTTAAAACATGTTCGATTCTTAGCCATGAACTTTCATAGGTAAGTGGTATGTGTTTCCTATGTTTATGAACATATTTGAACATAACTAAAAATAATAATAAACTATGTTTATGAATGTATATATTCACTAATTCACATGTAGTTTCTTGTTTACTTTAAGATAAACAACCAACCAAAGATATAAATTTTAGATAAGTATATCAATGTAGCAAGTGTGCTTTATATATAGGAAATTATTATTTTTATTTTCTTTCTTGTCGATGATTATAATTTATATTGAACGACCCCAAAAGTAAAATATATATATATATATATATTCTTATTAAATACAATTTTTTTTTTTCATTTTGACATAGTAGATGGTGTTTATGTGTAATTACCCGAACATCACCTTGCTTAGTGGGTCATATGTCCACTCCCAGCCCATGGGTCCACATCTGTTAAATTCTCACATTCTCTCACTAATCCCGTGAGTCATATCTAGCGCTCGGTTTGCTACGTTCGGGATGCCTTAAACACTTGTTTACCATCCCTACAAATCACCACATGACCTTTCCCTTGTGTTTTGTCCTCACTCGCACAATTCCGGCAATTATTTTCCAGAAAGTCACCCATCCTGAGACTACTCCAGCTCAAGAACGCTTTACTTTGGAACCGTTGACTAAAAAGATAAGTGCACTTTGGTGACATAAGTGGCCAAATAAATTCTTTTAAACCTCTCTGCAAGTATTTGAAACCGGGGTGTCACAATTCACCCCCACTAACAGATCTTAACGTCCTCGTTGCACACAAAGACCCTCACCCCCGATGGTGTGAGACCACTTGACTCCACACTCGTCCAAGTTTGGCTCTGATACCACTTGTAACGCCCCGAACGTCACCTTTCTTAGTGGGCTCCATGTCCACTCCCGGCCCATAGGCTCACCTCACTTAAATGGGCCTCACTTCCTCTCACTAGTCCTGTGAGCCTATCCATATCTAGCGGTCGGTTTGCTACGTCTAGGAGGCTTTAAAGACTTGTTTACCGTCCCTACAAATTACCACATGGCCTTTCCCTTGTGTTTTGTCCTCAGTTGCACAGTTCTGACAATCACTTCCCGGAAGGTCACCCATCCTGAGACAACTCCAGCTCAAGCATGCTTAATTCTGAAATTCTCTCAAGACCGTTGACCGAAAAGATAAGTGCACTTTGGTGACATAGATGGTCAAATCAATTCTTTTAAACCTCTCTGCAAGTCTCTGAAACCGGGGTGTCACAATATATAATCCAGGTGCACGTCTTCTATACAAAATTAGGTTTGTGGTTAATACACAAGATAGGGTCCTGTAGCTAAATAACAAAACCATTTTCCTGACAATATTTTTTGTTTTATTTCAAACAATTATCTTCCAATACGCCTAAAATGAAGAACTTGACTAAAACCATGTACACGCAGATGTTTCCTACTTGTACTAGCCTGCCTAAATCGATTTGATTAGTGCCATATCAAGCAGCATCCTTTCCAGCATATCAGTTCCGGTTATGAACATATATAGCTAGCAAAAATAAATAATCTATTTGTAGCCTTTTACAAACAAATCATTCTCTACACCAACCCATCCTAAGTTCTAATATAGCCTGTTGAATCCAACACTTTCCAAAATCTGTGACTAGCGCGTTTGCTACACTTACACATTAGCTTCAGGGCACACTGTATTGACCGTCTCAAGGTATCCTGGATGGTACCACGGATACCATGACCAGACCACCGGACACGCTATGCACGCGGTACGTGCGGTGGTCCGAGTGAAGTACATACACGTTACGTAAGTAGAGCGTATGCGGTACCGTTAGCGGTAAGGTATCGACTACGATAGCGGTACGGTACCGGCTGCAATAGTGGTACGATGATAAGTAGTACTGTCGCTAGAGATTGAGAAAGTCGTCGAGCATTAGATCGAGTTTTCCAAGAGCCGTGGTCGAGGATCTGAGAGTCATAGTCGAGAAAGATCGGTAAGTAGCGATCCTAATCCTTATCTATCGATTGTCGATATATCATCGAATGGTAACAATGGTCAATTTTTTGTGTAGTATGACGGGGTCGGGTCGATGATTGATCGAGTAGGACGAGAGATTGCCAAGAGTTAGCACTAAGGGTTGTAAATCAACGGTGAGTACGTGACTGTGGCCGAGTTCTATGGTTGATTTCTAACTCGTGGTTTGTTTAATCTTGTTTGCTTGCTTTTCATGGTTAATAGTTTTATTGCAATAATTGATGGTCGGTCTAAGCGATTTAGACAATTGTCCTATGAGTTTATTTGACTTGTGTGACTTGATTGGAATAGACCCTATGTCGGATTGAGATTATCGAACTGAGCATAGTGAGACTGAAAGACCGCTCCACTAAGCAAATTCATTTGCTTAGCCTCGTTTTTGGATGAAGGAAAGTAAAGGTCTGAGGATCTAAACCTAAGCAGCTAACCAACTCGTGTGACGAAGGCGAAGGAAGAGAGAGGATGGTGGTTTTAGGTAGTTTAATTTGTGGTCTAGTATTTTAAAACGATGTAATAGCTCATTGGCATGACTCTCGTTGTACTGGAACCTTGTTTTGAATTTGGATGCACGTTTTATGCTTTTTTATGGTCTGTCTTGCTTAACCAAATGCGCATATTGTTAATAAGAATGAACGAAAAAATTGACTAGCCCTCGATTAATACTGACAAGGTAAATCGGTAAGGAAATTTAGGGTTCGGTCATTTACAAAGACCCTCAACTTTTTTTTTGTTTTTTTTGTATATCAGTTCTCATACGTCATCGGCCTTCCGCAATTATACTTTCACATTTTGCAAAAATATTGCGAAGCTGTGATAGTTTATGCTCATATATAGATGGACAAAAATGTTTGCTAAGGTTAAACGACTGTGCAAATTTTGAATTTAATATTAGGACATATACACAATAATGCATTTAAATAATTACACCACACTTAACACCCTTAGTTTACCCACGATTTTTGTGTCATGTATGATTTTATGTGCTTATGAAGCCAACACCATGATCAGTCCATTACTAGTTTACTACGATGGCAGCGAGTCGAGTCTTTTTAAAAATATATAAAAATCAAATCTATTAATCCTATCCACAAGATTTCATAACTATGTACGTTGTCTTCGGATTTCATATTTAGGTCTACTACCAACATTTTATTAAAACAAACACGTGAATATATTAATGAAAAAAAAACAACCAGCCATTAACATCAACGCACATGAAATCTTAAGAACATAATATAAAACGTTGTTTTCATATTTGTTTTTTAAAACTTTAAATTTTATACAATTTTTGAAAAATAAATTATATGGAGATGTGCGAAAAATACAGAAAACCGCATCAATGCCATAAATAGTAATACGAAAGAAGGCTAGAAATAGAAATCAAATCAAGAAAAAGAGTACGTTTTGATGAAAGAATACACGAAGAAGCTATCGTTATTGCCTATATTTATTGAATGTGAACGTTGATCCTAGCAAGAGGGTTTCATGGTCTTTACCAACAACAAAAAAACAAAAAAAAGATTTGCATGGAAATTTTGTTACCAAAACATCTACAATTAGTGTTTTTCCTGAAGTGAAATTTAAATCTATGGCTCCACCACTACTTTTGAGTTTTGAGCCAATTTTTTTCTAAGAAAAATGAAGAAAAGGAAGAAGAGTAGCAATTCCATGGCAGTTGTGATCTGAATTAATGTCTGAGAATTAATGATTTCATACATTTTGTTTCACACCTAACTAATCAATTTCGCACGTTTTTCTTTTCTTTTTTGCAAAAATAAATTTTAAACTGCCAGGGGTCAAGTCTTCGAGATCTAATCTTCTTATGGTCCTTCTATAATCACTCTATCTAGAGATTTCTGTCTAGTGTTGTTCTTTTAAGAACTAAAACTTAATGACAACAAAGGAAAAACGTTTCGATCTCTTTCTCCACGTTCTAAAAACACCAATAACCTCTCAGTAACTTTTTAGAACTTTATCTTCATTCTTTTCTTCCACAAGCGACAAAAGTGGCTAAAACAAGAAGTGGCGTCGAGTTTTCCCTTTAAACACTCGAGCCCTAGGTTTCCATAAACTAAACCTCGTCAAACCGAAGAAAATATAACTAACCCGAACACCAATCTTGCGGTTGCGTCGATCGATGCACTTTCTGGCGTCGTTCGATGCATAAAACGGAATTCCGGTTTGCGGGCGTTACAATTCTCCTCCCCCCAACAAAGATTCATCTTTGAATCCCGTAGCACCGTCCATCCCCATAAGAACTTCGTGCAACCGTCACCACGGCCCGCACTGCCGAGCCGCGGCCCACGGCTACGGTGTCTAGGGAGTCCCAAAATTGCGCTCTTGAGTATCTTCCTACTAGATCTACCTCGACACTTTCCATTTTTAGAAATTTATATTTTGTGAAACTTCTATTTTTAGAAACTTCCGCTTTTACCAACAAGCGTCACAGAATCACGTATCCCGAACACCACCTCAGTTTGGTACTTAGTCGCACAACCAACCACTCCTAAGCGACCAAGTATCAATATCGATGGGCTGGAATGCTCCATTCCACTCCAGCTACGGACTTCACCTCACAACAACCACATCGACATTGGGACCAAGGTTAGGCAAGTTTAAGTCTTGACCTACTTCTTGAACACTTCTTGAACCTTGCCTTCATCCTCGCCTCTGTTACACAAGTCTGCTCTTCGACACCATCACAATCCCACAAGATTCTCATCAAAGGGATCTTCATCGGCCGAAGTATTTTAACCCTCATCTCGAGAACCCTCATTGGCCTCGCCTCCAAATTCATGTTGGGCTGAAGATCCTCAAGAATCTTAGCCAACAATTGATCATCCTTGTGAAGACACTTCCTCAGCATCGACACATAGAACACCTTGTAGAACGCACACATAACATCAGGCAACTGTAGCATATATGCAACCGGTCCAACCAGCTCAACCACTCTTAACGGACCCATGTACCTTGGACTCAAGTTAGTCTCTCTCAAAGACCTGTTCGAACCCCGCAACATGACCATTTTGAGGTACACTCTATCCCAAACCTAAAACTCAAGATCCTTCTTCCTCCTACCAACATAGCTCCTCCGGTGATCCTGAGCCTCCTTCATGTTCAGCTTTCCTGAACAACATCCAACCATATATGCTCATCTCCCCCACCTGAGTCCAGCATAATGGTGTACGACATGGCCTCCCATACAACGCCTCATGAGGAGCGATCTTGATACTTGCCTGGTAAATGTTGTTGTACGAAAACTCTACCATGCTCAAGTTGTCCGCCCAATGGCCACCCCAATCAAGCACACCCATCCTCAGCAAATCCTCCAAAGTCTGGATCGTACTTTCCGACTGCCCGTTCATCTGAGGATGGTAGGGTGTACTCATATGTGCAGAAAATGTGCAGACTTAGTCAACCGGTCCACAAGGACCCAAATCGTATCAAACGTTTAAGACACTGGCAACCCTACCACGAAGTCCATCGTGAGTATATCCCACTTCCACTCTAGAATAGGGAAAATCAGTAGTAACCCACTCGAAACATGATGTTCGGCCTTCACCAATTGGCAAGTGTCGCACCTCGCAACCCAGTCGGCTACATCCTTCTCATCCTGACCGTTTAAGGTCACGGTACATCTTCGTCGCTCCTGGATGAATAGATAACATACTCCCATGAGCCTCCCTCAGAATCTCCTGCCTCAACTCCTCATCCTTGGGCACACATATTCGACTGTGCAAAAGAATGGTACTATTGGCGGAGACCTGGTACTCCGAACCGACATCCCTAGAGGCGTTCACGAGCCTCTCGTCTCTCGCTTGTGCTAACCACACTTTGCTCAATAAAACCGCTTGATCAGCTGCCTTTAAACCCAAAGGCTTATGTGAGATAGCACACAACCTCAATGCACTAATCTTATCCACTAATGACTCCATGTCTTGCTCTTGAGCCGAAGCTGCCCGCTTCTGACTCAAAGAATCTGCAACAAGATTAGCTTTACCAAGGTGGTAAGCTATCTCCAGATCATAATCTGCTACCAATTCCATCCAATACATTTGCCTCAAATTCAGCTCAGGCTGTGTGAAGATGTACTTCAAGCTCTTATGATCTTTAAATACCTAAACCTTCCCGCCATAAAGATATGATCTCCAAATCTTTAGAGCAAACACCACCGCTGCCATCTCCAAATCATGAGTAGGGTAGTTAGCCCAATGCTTCCGCAACTGCCGTGAAGTGTAGGCAATTACCTTCCCATGCTACATAACACACCTAAAACTAACTCCAGAAGCATCCATATACACGACGTAAGGCTCATTCTGCTATGGTTGTGCCAACACTGGCATTGTAGTCAGCAATTGCTTAAGGCTTGCAAAACTTGCCACACACTCCTATGACCATGCAAATGGAACCTCCTTCCCTTTAAGTTCGGTCATCGGCTGCGCTAAACTCGCAAAACCCAGAACGAATATCCTGTAGTATCCCGCCAACCCTAGGAAACACCTGATCTCAGTGGCACTCTGTAGTCTAAGCCAATCTCTAATGGCCTGAATCTTATATGGATCCACTGAAACTCACTCCGCAGAAACAATGTGACCCAAGAATCTCATCTCCCTCTGCTAGAAACTGCACTTACTCAACTTAGTAAACACCTTCTGCTCCTGCAGCTTCTATAAAACTGCTCTGAGATATATCTCATGCTCCTCAAGACTCTTGGAGTATACAAGGATATCGTCGATGAAAAAATGATGAGACACATCCAGACACTCATGAAACATGCTATTCATTAATCTCATAAACGGTGCTGGCGCGTTAATTAAATCGAACGGCATCACCATGAACTCATAAGGCCCATATCTTGTCCAGAAAGTCGTCTTCCTCATATTTGCCTCATCTATCAGGATCTGATGATAACCCGATGCCAATTCAATCATAGGGAACCAAGTAGCACCCCTCAACTGACCCAACAATTCATCAATCCTCAGAAGAAGGTACTTGTTTTTCACAGTGACCAGGTTCAAACCTCGATAGTCAATACACAAGCAAAAACTCTCGTCTTTCTTCTTAACAATCAACACCGGCGCTCCCCATGGTGAACAACTAGGACAAATGAATCCCTTGCTCAACAAATCTTCAGCTCCGCTATCTCTGCTGGAGCCATCCTGTAATGTGCCTTTGATAATGGCGTTATCCCCAAAAGCTCAATCGTGAAGGGATCAGACCGAGATGGTGGTAACCGCTGCAACGACTGGAACACATCCTCAAACTCCTCCACAACCCGAATACCTCCAACCGTAGACTAACCTACTGACTCTGGCATCAAAATTGTGACCAGATAAGCCTCATGCCCCTTCCCGATCATCTTTTCTGCCTGCACAACCGAGATAACCAGACTCCTTAAAGTCGTTCTCACTCCCTGATAGACTAACTTCTCTCTTGGGCGCTCAAATGCCACCCTACCCCGATAGGAATCCAAATGTGTCTTGTATCGATGCAACCAATCCATACCAAGTATGACATCGTACAACTCTATGGGACTGATAATCAGATCTACCGGCACCGACCGAGTCCCCTGCGACAGCTGCATGAACTACACCTCCATCTGGTCTAGTGCCTCTATCCCTACCGCGACTGTGACTACGACCACGACCGCGTCCACAACCACGATCGCATCCACGATCTTAACCGTGTCTCCAACCAACAACAACACCACCTCTAACCATCTGCACTACCACAGACAGAAGGCTAAACACAAAACTCAAACCGCATACACAAATACACAACTTACCGTGGAATCACTTTTAAGGCTCGAACAGGATGTTATAGGACTCTATGCCAAACAAGGTTGGCTAAATCACATAATCAACTAATGCATGCCATCCCAAACATCAACATCTCAAGCTATAGTGAACCCTAGACCTAGAACCGTAAGGGATATGATACCAAAATGAAACAACACATCCAATTTTTTTAATATATCAATCCATCTAGTGATCCCATACTCACTAACATCCTAATAACAATCAACAACATCGGATAACATAAACAATACCAATCAAATAACTCCAATAATAAAAAATCAAAACCAAGTTCTTACAAATCATAATCCAACAATGTCAAGAAGCAAATAACCATTATCCTAAAAAAATTTTGATGACCTAACTCTAGCAACCTAACAAAAGCCAGACCACAATTAAATGAGCCTCTAGAAAATCCGTCTCTTCATCGCTTTCATTCCATGATCACACTTTGCCTTTACCTGCATTGCAACATAAAAGAGAGGCGTAAGTATTACAAGAGATACTTAGTGACGCAATCCTCCTATAAATTGGGCTATACACACAAGCATTAAGATCCCAAAGTACAAACAATAATCACAAGAAATACGCAATCAAACCAAACCACAAAAGCACATATATCAGCCATCTGTTGAGACTCGGTGTCGACCGATACACACCTTGTGTCGACCGATGCATCTCTGCTACCTAGACTGATGCATATCTTGCATCGACCGGTGCAACACCATTGCATCGACCGATGCACACCTTGCATCGACTGTTGCAACCTCCAAATCTCTAGCTGCTTCAACGATGCCCTCCTTGCATCGACTGATGTAGTGCATCGATTACTTGCGAACCATCTCAACTGCATCGATCGACGTTGTCCTGGCATCGCTCGATGCAGTTGCCCTAGCGTCGAAACCAAACGATGTCATCGACCGCAACTCGTCCTCCAACACCACCATTCATCCAAGAATACATCCACAACCAAACCAAGCCTTATAAAACAAGAAAAGCACAACAATCAAGGAATCAATCCACCAAAACATAGAGATAACACAGAAAATTCAGAGATCTCATGCTCACATAAACCATGGTCATGCACTTACCTTTAAAACATGCAGATCTGAAGAAGAACATCGAGATTCAAGCCTTCCAACAACCCCTACTTGATACACATGCTCAAATCTCCTTCTCCATGTTCCAAAAACGCCAAAAAATGACTTTGAAAACCCTAAATACTCACAGAAACCTCTCAAAAACTTTTTAGAACTTTTCTCTTCTTTCTCTTCTTCCAGAAACGACAGAAGTGACTAAAAGAAGAAGTGGCATCAAGTTTTCCCTTTAAATACTTGAGCCCTAGGTTTTCATCAACTAAACCACGTCAAACCGGAGAAACTAACTCGAACACCAATCGCGCGGTTGTATCGATCGATGCATTCCCTAATGTCGAGCGATGCACAAATCTGATTTCCAATTTGCAGATGTTACACTTATATGCATACCTAAGATAATTTATATCTTATAACGTGTCCTTTAATATAAAGGGTTAATTTAATTTTGCTTCACCTTTCACAAAAGTGTCTTCCCTCATTTGGCAAAGTGAGTGAAAAAATCATCACAATACCATTAGCAAAATACATTATTTATATTTACGTCTCAATTATTGTAAGAAATTAACACCAAACCAGCCCTATATATGTGGTGGCATACGAACATATACCATACACTGATATACATGTTATGTTATGTTATGTACATGCTATAACATTCAAACGTCTTAGGTTTACCATATACCTCTAACCTTGAAAATCGAAAGCCTAATACATTTGTTGTACAGATATGAAACGACCTAACCCGTTTTTTTAATACAATAATAATAATCTAATGATCCCGTTCTCACTGACCACCTAACCACATTCAAACCAAACAACGGAATTAACCAAACATTAAACCAATATCCAATAACCAGTAACCAATAACCAATAATCCAATAATAGTAATAATTCAACCAATGGAGTCATAAAACATTAAACCAGCAACCTAGCAACATTCTAATGACTCAACTATAGCAACCTAACATAAGCCAGACAACACATCAACGAGCCACTAGAACATCCTCCTCTTATTCGCCTTGATTCCACAATCACTTTTTGCTTTTATCTGCACCACAAACACAAATTGAGATGCATGAGTATTTTCATAAACACTCAGTTAGGCAATCCTATCATCTACGGCTATACACACAAGCAACTGAGATTCCAATGTTAAACAAGCAACAAACAAACACAAACAAACCAGGGAAACAAGTATCAGCCGCTGTGGAAAAGGTTTGGTGTTAACCGACACCCTCCTGGTGTCGATCGACACTGGCTCTTGGTGTCGACCGACTCTGCCCCTCAGTGTCGATCGACACTGCCTCTCAGTGTCGATCGACACTGCCCCTCAGTGTCGATCGACACTGCCCCTCAGTGTTGATCGACACTGCTCCATGGTGTCGATCGACACTGCTCCTTGGTGTCGATCGACACTGCTCCTTGGTGTCGATCGACACTGCTCCTTGGTGTCGACCGATACCATTTCTTAGTGTCGACCGACACCCCTCCTCAACCCGGAAACCCTCGAACTGACACTCGCCAAGCCTCCGCACCGTCAACACTTTGGTGTCGACCAACATCCACCTAGTGTCGATCGACACCGACTCCGCAGACACATTCTTCTCAAAGCCAAAAGTCGGAGATCCGTGTTCCAATTCCTCCAAAACGTTAGAAACTCACCCAAAAGTCTTGGAAACTCATGGGAACCAACAACCAACCAAAAGCATACAAGAAACAACATAAACAGGCACAAAACAAACAAAACAAAGGATTCTCAGGCTTAGATCAGCCAAGGACATGCACTCACCTCTTTTGCAGAAAGTTTCTGATCCAAATTGACGAATTCAAGATCTTAGAAGGATTTTCCTTCGTTCCTAGCACTAGATCTCCACTACTCAGGAAAACATCTCACCAAACAAGCCAAAAATCTCCAAAAATATATCAAGAACACTCTCCAACATTTTTTCTCATTTTCTCTAACTCTCGGGAAACAACAAGACTTTAAACTCCACGACCTAGGTCGGTTTTCCCTTTAAATAGGCCAGTTTTATGGTTTCACTTAAACTAAACCAAACCAAATCGACAAATTAAAACAATCCGGTTGAACCAAAAAATGGTGGTGTCGACCGACATCCTCTTTGGTGCCAATCAACACCCACTTCTAAAACCGACACTTTAGTTCGCAGATATTACAATATAAAGTTGGCTTCCAGTTTTTAAACGCTACAAGTGAGCTAGAAAAAATGGTTGTATTGCACATTTTCATAGCGAAAAGATATGTGGAGAAAGAATAAAACTAAGAGGATTTTTTGTATATATAATTTAAAACAGTGACAAAAACTGTTGAGTCTGCATATATTGAGTGTGAACGTTGATCCTAGCAAGAATTTATTTTCAATAAACAAAATTACTGTAACTACTATCACTATTTGTCTTGATTTGGAGCTTTAAATCTATGGCTCCAGCACAATTTATGATTATGGGGTGATAGAGGAACAGTCCGCTGTACCAATTTATGTCTCAACACCAAAATGGATGAGTTCGCATGTAATTTCAGAGCAAAGAGATCTCATGAAGTTTTATGTCCGTTGGCACAATTAAAATATATTAAGTCTTCCAGATCTATTTTTCTCCTCTATATTATATGTGCTTTCTCTATTTTTCTCCTATATTTATGTCCGTTGTACCATTTTTTTTTTTGGGGTGCAAATATATTTGCTTTCTCTAATAATTCTACCTAGCTAGGTATTTTTTGGTAGTGTTTAACAATTTAAGAACTCAAGTTAACCATTAACAAAAGTAAAAACTTCAACATGAGCTGTGAACCAAGAAGTTTATTAAAGCCAAAAAACACTGAAAAGGAGTTGTAAGTTGTAACTATTATCAGTATTTTTCCTGAAATGGAATTGTATTGAATGTAACTACTAACTACTGTATCAGTGTTTGTCCTTAAATGGAATAGTAATGAGTGGCTCCACCAGTATTTTTTTATCCGACTATAGTAATTGGAAAGTACAAATATGAAACTAACCTTTAAATGCGTAAGAAATTACATACAATTACCATTAGATAAACTTAATTAAAATTAATAAATTAATTAAAAAATAAAAAACGTAAACATATCCAATATAAAAAATTTAGAAAACTAAAAAAAATCTTTTCAAATCAAAACTAATTTGTACTTAAAAAATAAAAAATTAATTTGTACTTGAAAAAATATTTTATCCCTCTAACAAATACAGATTTTCTCTCTCTAATAAAATAAAAAAATATTTTTATCTATTAAATCAAAACTAATTTTTAGTTGAAAATTTATTTTCTCTCTGTAATAAATTATGGACAAAAAGTACTATATATTTTTTTAAAAAAATATAAGCCAATTCACAATTTCAAAAACTAAGAGTTTATATCCAAGTAGACAATAAAATAATTTTAATAATTAGATTTTGAATATTTTGTTAAGATTTCAAATTTGATTCTCCTATCATCTTTCTTTTATTTTATTTACAAATTGTTCAAAAAAATTCTGTAATACTTATGATTAATAAATATGTAGAATTGTTTCTGCATATGTTGTGATTTGAATTTTTAAAAGGAATATATATTAATCAATCTATAGAAAAAAATGTGTGTTTTAATTTCTATATTGGCGGGTTGGTAAAACTAAATTTATATAGTTGCTAAATTTATTTGCTCACAATTATAATATTTAAATTACTACTTCATATTTCACAAAATAATGATACATGTAAAACTGTAAGATATATCAAAAATAAAATACTATAATATTTTAAAATAATTAGTGTTCAAAAAAATATGTATAGATTTACAGAACAATTAAAAATAAATATTATCTCAAACAAAATAATTTTTAAAATAAATATAGCAATAAGTTTTATATTTTTTCTTTTTAAATGTTGATTTGTGCTTTAAGCACGAGATATCTCCTAGTGATCATAGTAAATAAGTTATTATCAAATACTAGTTTATTTTTTTAATACAAAATCTACATTTATGAAATGCTGATGTTTTTAAAAATAAACTAAACACTAGACATCCTACTATATTAATTGGGAAGTACAAATATGAAACTAACCTTAAAATGTGTAAAAATTACATTCAATTGCCTTAGAAAACTTAATTAAGATTAATTAATTAATTAAATATAATTAATTAATTAAAAATGAAAATCAGGGACACATCAAATAAAATAAATTGTAGAAAAGTAAAAAAAATCTATTAGAATTCAAACTAATTCGTACTTAAAAAAACAAAAATTAACAACTAAAATTTTAAAAATTCAATCGAATAAAATCTATATAACTACAAATTTCATCAAAAAAATTTTGCAGCATGGGTTAAAACGTTTATCAAATATATAACAGTTCCGTTTAA